>NC_054478.1:2168476-2310661 GCF_017639515.1 Carcharodon carcharias | reverse complement strand
CCCCCACACACCCCCCACACACACACACACACACACCCCCATCACACCCCCACACACACACACACCCCCCCACCACTCCCCGACACAACCCCCCCACACACACACACACACCCCCCCCCATCACACCCCCACACCCCCACACACCCCCCCCACACACACACACCCCCCATCACACACCCCACACACACACACACACACCCCCACCACACCCCCACACACACACCCCCCACACACACACCCCCCCACACACACCCCCACACACCCCCCCACACACACACACACACACCCCCCACCACACCCCCACACACACACCCCCACACACCCCCACACACACACACACACACACCAAGGGCACCGCTGCCTGATGGACTCAATTTTTTTCCCCCCCCAGGCATCAGCAACACCGAACTTTATTTACAGGCCGCAGCAGCAGATACCTCTCTCCATCAAGCTCCGCAGGAATAAAATCACTGGCTGTGGTTCCCCGTGCTTAGAGCTGATTCATTCACACGGTCGCGTGGGACCATAAGACACAGCACCAGAAATTAGGCCATTCGGCCCATCGAGTCTGCTCCGCCATTCAATCATGGCTGATAAGTTTCTCAACCCCATTCTCCCACCTTCTCCCCGTAACGTTTGACCCCCTTACCAATCAAGAACCTATCTATCTCGGTCTTAAATACACTCAATGACCTGGCCTCCACAGCCTTCTGTGGCAATGAATTCCATACATTCACCACTCTCTGGCTAAAGAAGTTTCTCCTCATCTCTGTTCTAAAAGGTCTTCCCTTTACTCTGAGGCTGTGCCCTCGGGTCCTAGTCTCTCCTACTAATGGAAACATCTTCCCCACGTCCACTCTATCCAGGCCTTTCAGTATTCTGTAAGTTTCAATCAGATCCCCCCTCATCCTTCTAAACTCCATCGAGTATAGACCCAGAGACCTCAAACGTTTGACATGATACTGTACAACACATTAATTCTTAAAGTCAACAGTCACTATATTCCTTAAAGCTACAATTACTATATTCCTCCCCCTACAAAGGTTTTGTACAGTTTTTATTTACAAGAACATCCGCCTTTGTGACATTACAAATGCACAGACTGGTTATGGAATTACAAGTTCCAGCTCAGATAGTTTCTCAATCTGAGTGGAACCTCATAGCTCCACAACTTTTGGAGTTCTTACAGATTCCACATTATCTGGAACCACAGCAACATCGGGTACCTGTTTAGGCACAGGCCACTCAGTGTTATCCACGCCGACGGAGACACCAGGCATGTCTATTCTAGGCTGAACAATCTCAGCAGGGACCATGGCTTCCACAATGGTTACAGGTGGAACACCATTTTCCTGGGGCATCTCCCTTCTTCTTAACTGATCTACCAGTTTTTGGGTGATCCACTTCTACAGGGACTATTACGCCAGGGAACCAATTCGATCCATCGCCAAAGTTTTGTACATACACTGCTTCTCCCACAGTATGTCCTCGCTCACGACTATGCAAACCATGAATCACTTTTTGGTTCCCTTGACTTATCTCCACCTTCCCCTCCAAATTGGGAAGGATCAGGCTCAGTCTCACTTGAAGACATTGCTTCATCAGTAACCCTGAATTTGTTGAACCTGTAGTAGTGTCGGAGTGGGGGGGGAGGGTTGGGAGTTGGGGAGGGGTGGGGAGCTGTTCTATAGTGAAACAGGAAATGTGAAAGATTAGTCTCCAATGATCCTCCTGGCAATGTTTTCATCCCAGCTTTAAAAGTCTGTACTGCTCTCTCAGCCAATCCATTAGATGATTGATGATGTGGCACCATCTTTATGTGTTTGATGCCCTTTAGGCTCACAAATCTTTGAAATTCAGCACCGGTAAACTCAGTACCATTGTCTGAGATGATTACTTCCGGAAATCCATGTACAGAGAAGCTTTGTCGTGGCTATTCTATAGTTGCACCTGACTTTGGTGACTGAGCTCCCATACAGGTCTGGCCATTTGGAATATGTGTCAATTATTAATAGGAACATGATGCCTAGAAAGGGACCAATATAATCTGTATGCTGTCTCACCCAGGGCCTACCAGGCCATTCCCATGGGTGTAGAGGGGCCACAACAGGTAACTTCAGCAGTTGTTGACGTTGTACACTGTGTTTAACCACCTTCTCGATATCACTGTCCATGCCCGGCCACCAAATGTAACTTTGCACAATCATCTTCATTCCTGAGATTCCCAGATATGCCCCGTGTGACTCTGCTAAGAGTGGCTTCCTTCCTTGTGAAGGGACAACTACTCATGCTCCCCAGAACAGGAGCCAATCCTGACCTGCTCAGTTCATTCCTTCGAGTGAAGAATGGTTTCAATTTGTCAGGGATGGGTTCCTGGGACCATCCTTTCAGCACTTGGTCTCTCATTCTAGACAGGACTGGATCATGATTCATCCAGTTTCTTTTCTGCCTAGTGCAGACTGGCAAGGAATCCAGGAAATTCATTGCTAATATGATCTCTTGGGGAACTGGAGCTCTCCTGCAAAGGAAGGTGACTTAGGGCCATTGGCTGGATGCATCCCTGGCCTGTGGACAAAATGTATTCATACTTGGATAAAATTAGAGCCAACTTTGAATCTGTGAGGAAGCTATGGGAGGGATAAGCTTTCTCTTCACTGAACAGACCCAAGAGCAGTTTGTAGTCAAGCACTATCGTAAAGTGTCAGCCATGTGTGCTTTGATGGAATTTTTTAACTCCGAAAATAATCGATAATCCTTCTTTCTCGGTTTGCAAATACCCTTTCTCAGCTGTGGAAAGGATCCTGGATATGTAGCCCATCGGCCTTTCTGTACCGCCGTCCATCTTGTACGACAGTACCACTCCCACTCCACAGGGAGGCACTCCGCAGGTCAGCATCAGTTCCTTTGTCGGGTCGTGGGGTACTAACAAGCTTGAAGAATGCAAGAGCTGTTTAACTTTTGGGAAGGCTTCTTTGTGGGATGACTTCCAAACCCAACACTGGTTTTTCTTTAATAATGAGTGTGGAGGGGCTAGAACTGCTGATAAGTTGGGTAGGAATCAACCATAATAATTAACCATACCTAGGAATGACTTGAGTCCAGAGACCTTTTTAGGTGAAGGTGTCTCCTTAGTAGCTTTAACCTTTAACCTTTAACCTTTTCTTCTACCGGGTGTAACCCTTGGGCACCCACCCGGTGGCCCAACTAAACAACTTCATTTGCCTGAAAGGTACTTTTCTTTTTTTAAGCGCACCCCTGCTTCCAAAAATCATTTCAAGACATCTTCAGAAGTAGCCAAGTTTTCAGCTTCTGTGAGCCCCCTCGTTAGGGCATCGTCCGGGTAAACCACAACTCGAGGTAGTCCTGGTAGCAAGTTCTCCATCAACCTCTGGAAAATTGAATAGGCTGAAGGAACACCGAAGGGCAGATACATGTATTAATATAACCCTCTGTGGGCATTTATACTCACAAACTCTCTGGATGTATCACCATGTTCCAGCTGCTGATACACGTGAATCTAGTTTAGGATATGGTGTTCCTCGTGCTAATTTAGCAAAGATCCTCGATCTAGGAGAGAGGGCACTTGTCCAACTTGGCAGCTTTGTTTACTCTTAACTTATAGACCCCACAGATCCAGATGGTCTGATCCAGTTTTAAGACAGGGGCTATAGGTGCTGCCCACTCGGAGAATTGAACCGACTGCATGACCCCTGGCCTGACTAAACAGTTCAATTCAATGTCAACCTTCTCCCTCAGAGCATGTGGCACCAGCCTTGCTTTAAAGAAATGAGGAGCTACTTCCAAGTCAATGTAGATCTTAACCTGCAGGCCTTTGATTCACCCCAGTTCACCTCGAAAAACCCTGTCATATTTCTTTAGCTGCTCTGACAGCCCTCCTACTCATGGCTGAAAAATTTCAGAACAATTTAGTTTAATTTATTTCAACCAATCATAACCTAGAAGGCTTGGTCCTTCACCTTCTACCACCATCACTGGGAGTTATGCTGTTTGGGTCTTATAGTAACCAGATACGGGGTAATACCCTTCACTCGGATGGCTTCACCAGTATAAGTTTTCAATTTGGCTGGTGTGCTCCAAATTCAGTTGTTCAGTGCCTTTGTTCAGTTTCTTTTAATTCATTCATGGGATGTGGGGCTGCATTTATTGCCCATCCCTAATTGCCCCTTGAGAAGGTGGTGGTGAGCTGCCTTCTTGAGCCGCTGCAGTCCCTGTGGTGCAGGTACACCCACAGTGCTGTTAGGGATATTGACAGTGTGCTCTCCCACCTCAGTGGTTGAATCTCCAGTGTCCACTTCCATCATTAAAGATTTTCCATTTACCTGCAGAGTAACAGTGATTGGCTCTGTCTTCCCTACTTTTAAATTAAATAGGGAGTAAATACCAGAATTGGAGTTTCTGATTCTGCCATATTATAGAGGAAACATAGAAACATAGAAACTAGGAGCAGGAGGAGGCCATTCAGCCCTTCAAGTCTGCTCTGCCATTCAATATGATCATGGCTGATCATCCAACTCAATAGCCTGCTCCTGCTTTCTCCCCATATCCTTTGATCCCTTTCACCCCAAGAGCTATATCTAACTCCTTCTTGAAAACATACAATGTTTTGGCCTCAACTACTTTCTGTAGTAACGAATTCCACAGGCTCACCACTCTCTGGGTGAAGAAATTTCTCCTCATCTCACTCCTAAATGGTTTACCCCATATCCTCAGTCTGTGACCCCTGGTTCTGGACTCCCCCACCATCGGGAACATCCTTCCTGCATCTACCCTGCCTGGTCCTGTTAGAATTTTATACGTTTCTATGAGATCCCCCCTCATTCTTCTGAACTCCAGTGAATATAATCCTAATCGACTCAATCTCTCCTCATATTTCAGTCCCGCCATCCCAGGAATCAGTCTGGTAAACCTTTGCTGCATTCCCTCTATAGCAAGTACATCCTTCCTCAGATAAGGAGACCTAAACTGCACACAATATTCCAGGTGTGGTCTCACCAAGGCCCTGTACAATTGCAGCAAGACATCCCTGTTCCTGTACTCGAATCTTCTCACTATGAAGGCCAACATACCATTTGCCTTCTTTACAGCCTGCTGCATCTGCATGCTTACCTTCAGCGACTGGTGTACAAGGACACCCAGGTCTTGTTCCACATTCCTCCTCTCATAATTTATAGCCATTCAGATAATAATCTGCCTTCCTGTTTTTGCCACCAAAGTGAATAACCTCACATTTATCCACATTATACTGCATCTGCCATGCATTTGCCCACTCACTCAGCTTGTCCAAATCACACTGAAGCATCTCTGTATCCCCCTCACAGCTCACCCTCCCACCCAGCTTTGTGTCATCTGCAAATTTGGAGATATTACATTTAATTCCCTCATCTAAATCATTAATATATATTGTGAATAACTGGGGTCCCAGCACCGATCCCTGCAGTACCCCACTAGTCACTGCCTGCCTTTCGGAAAAAGACCCGTTTATTCCTACTCTTTGTTCCCTGTCTGCCAACCAGTTTTCTATCCATCTCAATACACTACCCCCAATCCCATGTGCTTTAATTTTACACACCAAACTCTTAAGCGGGACTTTGTCAAAAGCCTTCTGAAAGTCCAAATAAACCACATCCATTGGCTCCCCATCATCAACTCTACTAGTTACATCCTCGAAAAATTCCAGTAGATTTGTCAAGCATGATTTCCCTTTCATAAATCCATGCTGACTCTGTCCGATTCTGCCACTGTTTTCCAAGTGCTCAGCTATTAAATCTTTTATAATGGACTCTAGAATTTTCCCCACTACCGATGTCAGACTGACTGGTCTATAATTCCCTGTTTTCTCTGTACCTCCCTTTTTAAATAGTGGGGTTACATTAGCTACCCTCCAATTTGTAGGAACTGTTTCAGAGTCTATAGAATCTTGGAAGTTGACCACCAATGCATCCACTATTTCTAGGGCCACTTCCTTAAGTACTCTGGAATGTAGATTATCAGGCCCTGGGGATTTATCAGCCTTCAATCCCATCAATTTCGCCAATACCATTTCCCTACTAATACTGATTTCTTTCAGTTCCTCCCTCTCACTAAACCCTGTGATCTCCAACATTTCTGGTATGGTATTTGTGTCTTCCTTTGTGAAGACAGAACCAAAGTATGTATTTGGTTGGTCAGCCATTTCTTTGTTCCCCATTATAAATTCCCCTGTTTCTGACTGTAAGGGACCTACATGTGTCTTCACCAATCTTTTTCTCTTCACATACCTTTACAGTCAGTTTTTATGTTCCCTGCAAGATTACTCTCGTACTCTATTTTCCCCTTTTAATCAATCCCTTGGTCCTCCTTTGCTGAATTCTAAACTGCTCCCAATCCTCAGGTCTGTTGTTTTTTCTGGCCAATTTGTATACCTCTTCCTTGGATCTAATACTATCTCTAATTTCCCTTGTAAGCCATGGTTTGGCCACCTTTCCTGTTTTACTTTTGTGCCAGACAGGAATAAATAATTGTTGCAGTTCACCCATGCGCTTTTTGAATGTTTGCCATTGCCTAACTACCGTCATCCCTTTAAGTAACGTTTCCCAATCCATCATAGCCCACTCGAACCTCATACCATCGTAGTTTCCTTTATTAAGATTCAGGACCCTCGCCTCAGAATCAACTACGTCACTCTCCATCTTGATGAAGAATTCTATCATATTATGGTCGCTCATCCCCAAGGGGCCTCGCACAACTAGATTGCCAATTATTCCTTTCTCATTACACAATACCCAGTCGAGGATGGCCTGTTCTCTAGTTGGTTCCTCAATGTATTGGTCCAGAAAACCATCCCGTATACACTCCGGGAATTCCTCCTCTACGGTATTGTTATTAATTTGATTTACCCAATCTATATGAAGATTAAAGTCACCCATAATTACAGATGTTCCTTTATTACATGCGTCTCTAATTTCCTGTTTAATGCCATTCCCAACATCACCATGACAGTTTGGGGGTCTATATACAACCCTCACTAACATTTTTTGCCCCTTAGTGTTTCTCAGCTCTACCCATACAGATTCCACATCGTCGGAGCTAATATCTTTCGTCACTATTGCGTTAATTTCCTCTTTAACCAGCAATGCAACTCCACCGCCTTTTCCTTTTTGTCTGTCCTTCCTAAATACTGAATACCCCTGGATGTTCTGTTCCCATCCCTGGTCACCCTGCAGCCATGTCTCCGTAATCCTGACTATATCATACCTGTTTACATCTATCTGCGTGGTTAATTCATCCACTTTATTGTGAATGCTCCTTGCATTAAGGCACAAAGCCTTAAGGCTTGTCTTTTTAACATTACTTGTCCTGTTCCCGTTATTTTTCATTGGTGCCCTGTTTGATTCATGCCCTTGATTTCTCTGCCTATCACTTTTCTTATTCCCCTTTCTATCTTTTGTTCTTGTCCTTGATACCCCCTCCTCTGACTCCTTGCATAGGTTCCCATCCCCCTGCCATTTTAGTTTAAACCCTCCCCAACCACTATAGCAAATGTTCCCCCAAGGACATCAGTCCCGGTCCTGCCCAGGTGTAACCCGTCCAGTTTGTATTGGTCCCACCTCCCCCAGAACCAGTCCCAATGTCCCAGGAATCACCCTCTCACCATCTCTTCAGCCACGTATTCATCCGATATATCCTGCTATTTCTACTCTGACTAGCACGTGGCACTGGTAGTAATCCTGAGATCACTACCTTTGAGGTCCTACTTTTCAACTTACTTAGTAACTCCCTATATTCTGCTTTTAGGACCTCACCCCATTTTTACCTATGTCATTTGTACCAATGTGTACCACGACCACTGGCTGTTCAACCTCCCCCTCCAGAATGTCCTGTAGCCGCTCTGAGACATCCTTGACCCTCTCACCAGCGAGGCAACATACCATCCTGGAGTCTCATTTGTGGCCACAGAAATACTATCTATTCCCCTTACAATTGAATCCCCGATAACTATTGCATTCCCACACTTTTTACTCCTCCCCCTGTGCAGCAGAGCCAACCGTGGTGCAACAAATTTGGCTGTTGCTGCTTTCCCCTGAGAGGCCATTCCCCTGAACAGTACCCAAAGTGGTATATCTGTTTTGCAGGGGAATAGCCACAGGAGATTCCTGCACTGCCTGCCTAGTCCTCTTGCTCTGCCTGTTGTCCACCCATTCCCTTCCTGCCTGTGAACTCTTAGCGTGCGGTGTGACCATCTCTCTATACATGCTAACCACGATACTCTCTGCCTGGCGGATGCTCCACAGTGCCCCCAGCCACTGCTCCAGCTCTGCAACCCGGGCTTCCAGGAGCTGCAGCTGGAGACACTTCCTGCACACATACTGGCCCCGGGCACTGGAAATGTTTCCAGCTTCCCACATAGAGCAGGAGGTGCACACCACAGCTATGAGCTCTCCTGCCATGACTTACCCCTTTAAATTAAATTAAACCTTTTGGAAGATACTAAATATCAATTCCTCTCAGTGCCTTCTTCCCTGCTCCTCATTCTTACAGATGAGTTTATTAAAATATATAGGGTGCGGTCTTAATCCCCTCACAATAGCCACCTCCTTCCACACTCTGGGCTGCAGCTAATCTGGTCCAGGGAAGGCAGCTCCCCACTACCTTCTCAAGGGCAACTAGGGATGGGCAATAAAAGCTGACCCGGCCAGTGAAGCCAACATCCTATGAATTCCATCCTGCACTACCTGTCTAGTTCTCTTAGCCTGCCAGGCATTCACACATTCCCTCTCTGTCTGCATGCCTCTAACCTGTGGTGTGACCGCCTCCCTAAGTGTGCTCACCATGTTGTGTGCGCTCTCGTGGATTCACCATATTGACTGAAGCTGCTGCTCAAAACCTAAAGCAGAAGCTTCAACAACTGGTGACATTTCCTGCAGGTGTGTTTTTCAGGGACACATGGTGTGTCCATGAATTCCCACATGCCACAGGATGCACATTCCATTCATCTGAGGTGTCCTGCCATATATTAACTTTACAAGCTATTTATTGTTAGTAGTATAACTTACCAGTTACTCGCCAATCAGCTTCTTCCACTGCACTGATATGAGAACCAAATACTGGAGGCTGAAAATGGGAGAGAAAAGAATACCTCACCCTGCTCACCAAATTCCTAGTTTCAAACTCACTTCAAGCTCAGGTATAGAATGGAGGAGTCATATTTGCTATTTTCTAATATGATGGGGCCTTTCCAGAATCTAGAGAATTTTGGAAAATTAAAACCAATACATTTACTATCTCAGCAGCCACTCCTTTTAAATACCTGGGATGAAGACCATCGGGGCCAGGGGACTTGTCAGCTTTTAGCTCAAATTATTTTCTCAGTCCCCTTTCCTTGGTGATTATAATTGTTTTAAGTTCCTCTCTCCCTTTCACCTCCTGATTCACTATTATTTCTGGGATGTTGTTTGTATCCTCTACAGTGAAGACAGATGCAAAATATCTGCTCAATTCATCTACCATTTCCTTATTTTCCATGATTAATTACCCATTCTCACTCTCTCGGGGACCAAAGCTCTCTTTATTTGTTCTTTTCCTTTTTAAATACCTGTAGAAAGTCTTACTGTCTGTTTTATATTTCTAGCTAGCTTTATCTTGTATTCTAACTTCTCCCTCCTTATTAATCTGTTAATCATTCTTTGCTGTTCTTTATATTCGATCCAATCTTCTGACCTACCACTCATCTTTGTGGAATTGTATGCATTTTCTTTCAATTTGATACTATCTTTAACTTCTTTAGTTAGCCACAGACAGCTTGTCATTCCCTTAGAATCTTTCTTTCTCACTGGAATGTGTCTTTTCTATGTGTTCTGAAATATTCTCTTAAAGGTCTGTCACTGCATCTTTACTGACCCATCCCTCATCCTAATTTCCCACTTCACTTTAGCGGCATTCACTTTTCAAGGTGTTTAAGATGTTGGAAGGATTGGACTGCAGTAGTCACAAAGCCCCGGTACATTGGGGGAGTGGAATCTCTTGTTCAGGGAACATCAAAGTCAATGTAGGTGCAGCTGAAGAAGCCATGTCACTCTGGGTGAAGTCACACGACCTCTTGCACTGTCCATTGGGAAGGGGATGTTGGTGTTCAGTGTGAAAGATAAGTAGAGGTGTTCGAGTGATTGCTGAAAGCAACTATGGTTTCTCAGTCTAAGGTCAATCACACAGAATCACACCCAATTTTTAACAAAGCTGAAGGAGGCTATTCAGCCCATTGTATCTGCACTGGCTCTTTTCCATTCTCCTGCCTTCTTCCCATAACCCTGCACATTCTTGCTTTTCAGTCAACAGTCTCATTTCCTTTTGAATGCTTCGATTGAACCTGCCTCCACCACACTCTCAGGCAATGTGTTCCACACCCTAACCACTGGTTGTGCGAAAAAGTTTTTTCTCATATCACTTTTGCTTCTTTAGCCAATTACCTTGAATCTGTGCCCTCCCACTCTCGATCCTTCCACGAGTAGGAACAATTTCTCCCTATCTATCTGTCCAGATCCCTCATGATTTTATCTCCTCTCAGTCTTCTCTTCTCCAAGGAAAACAGTCCTAACTCGTCCAACGTAACTGAAGTTCATCATCCCTGGAACCATTCTTGTGAATCTCTCCAATGCCTTCACATCCTACCTAAAATGCGGACACCCAGTACTGGACACAATACTCCAGCTGAGGCCGAGCTACTGTCTTATACAAGTTCAACATAATCTCCTTGCTCTTGTGCTCAATGCCCCAATTAATAACTCCTAGGATACTGTATGCTTTATTAATTACTCTGCAAACTGTCCTGCCACCCTCAATGGTTAATGCACATATACACCCAGGTCCCTCTGATCCCTTTAGAGTTGTACCCTGTATTTTATATTGTCTCTCCATGTTCCTCCTGCCAAAATGAATCATTTCACATTTCGCCACATTGAACTTCATCTGTCACCTCTCTGCCCATTTCACCAACCTGTCTGTGTCCTTTTGAAGTTCTACACTATAATCTTTCCAACGTTTCCAAGTTTTGTATCATCCACAAATTTTGAAATTGTGCCCTGTTCACCAAGGTCTAGGCCATTAATATACATCAGGAAAAGCAAGGGTTCCAGCACTGACCCCTGGGGGACCCCATTACAAACAATCCTTGAGGTCAGTGGAGATGAGATTGACGAGGCCCTGGATCTCTATATAAGAACATAAGAAATAGGGGCAGGAGGAGGCCATTCAGCCCCATGAGGCCGCTTTGCCATTTGATCAGATCATGGCTGACCTGCTTGTGGTCTCAACTCCACTTTCCTGTCTGTTCCCCATAACCCCTGACCCCATCATCAATCAAAAATCTGTCTGACTCAGCCTTGAATCTATTCAATGACCCAGCCTCCACTGCTCTCTGGGGAAGAGAATTCAAACACTAACAACCCTCAGAGAGAAGGAATTCCTCCTCATCTCCATCTTAATTTTAAACAGTGCCCTGAAATGATAGATTACCCCTCTCAGTATCCACCCTGTCAAGCCCCTTGGAATCTTACCTATTTCAGTAATATCACCTCTCATTCTTCTAAAATCCAATGAGCATAGGCCCAACCTGCTCAACCTTTCCTTGTAAGATAAACCCAGGAATTAGCCAAGTGAGCCTTCTCTGAACTGCTTCCCATCCTTAAGTAAGGAGACCAAGATTGAACACAGTGCTCCAGGCGTAGTCTTACCAATGCCCTGTATGGTCATAGGAAGACTTCCCTTCTTTTATACTCCATTCTCCCTTTGCAATAAAGTGTTAGGAACTAGAGTTAGTTATAAGTAAATTATGTGTGTATTTGTGTGTGTCTGTGTTAGGAACAAGCTATAGTTTTAAGTTTATGTTTTAGTTTTAAGTTTAAGTTGATTTTTTTATTTTATTTGTTGACTGAGAAAGGTGAGTCCTGGGTTTGGTTTGATTTTTGAATTTCTGTGAAATGAAGCTGAGAATTCAAAGCTTTGTTGATGTACCTGCATTTTAATGAGGCTTTACGACCCTTGAAGTGGTTTAGGGAAGTTAAAACAAAGTTGGGAAAACTGTGCTGTGGCCTTGCAGCAGGGGCCCCAGAGAAAGAGACACAGAAAGCAGTTTGAGTTCAGCTGGTGTGTATGATCGAAGGTGAAGGGAGCAGGTTAAGCCTCTCTCTAGCTGGACATAGTAGCAGATTTGCTTAAAATCTTAGATGAGTTGCTCTAAAGTTAAAGTAACAGTGAATGCTGAGTGAGTTCTAGATCTCAAGGGAGGCACCAAGTTGGCAGCAGTCTGCTGGGAGAGGGAACTGCAGGGAGCAGGTCCTAAAGGTAAAGGAGAAAGGCCCCAACAAGACCTATAATTTAAATCAAAGAACAATAACTTGCCCTGTTTAGTGAAGTTAAAGTAAAGAGCAGTGGAAAAGGCTCTGAATTAAAGAGAGAAAGCTACGGGGACCAGACCAAGGCAAAGCGGACTTGTGAGAAGCCAGAAGATCCAAAGGCTGGTGACTCCTTACTATCGGCCTGTGAAGCAGTGGTGTTCTGTTAGTATAGCTGAGAATCTGAGAGACAGTGCATGGAAGTATTGTTTGGGAGAAGATTCTAAAGCAAGTTCTCCAAGAGTGGAGATTGGAAACCCTTGTGTGAAAGATGGAGTTCTACAGTTGGCTTATGGTGCGACAAGCATCTGGGGGGATAGATGAGAGAGATCCATAGCATCTGTTTGGGTGACATCTGCCATCTGGTTTCAGAGTGTCACAGGTCACCTATTGGGGTGTACTTACTATGAACATGAGAGTATAAGATACCTGTAACTCATGTTATCCTTACAGATTGTTCATGGGATGTGGGTGTGCTGGCTAGGCCAGCATTTATTGTATTGCCCCTTGCTCAGGGGGCACTTAAGAGTCAAGTCTGGAGTCACATTAGGCCAGGCACTAAGGACCACATATTTCCTTTCCTAAAGGATATTATTGAACCAGGGGGGTGGCGGGGGGGGTGGGGGGTTTACAACAACACCAGCTCCATGGTCATCATCAGACTTTTCACTCCAGATTTTTATTGGATTGAAATTTCACCATCTGCTGAGGTGGGATTTGAACCTGGGTTTCCAGAGCATTACCCTGGGTCTCTGAAATACTAGTCAGTGACAATACCACTATGCCACCACCTCCCACCACCAAGGTATAGTTGTGGGTGAAGGTGTATGCTAATATAGTTCACCTGTCTCCTTGTTTAATAAATGTTTTATGTTCTTGTTAAAAGTACATCAGTTGGCACTGAGGCCAGAACTTTCCAGGTCCCCGAGTTGGGTTCTCCCAAGGTGAGGCCAGCAAGCCATCGAAATCTCTGTTCCCATCAGAAGGAGCAACAGATACCGCTGGCGCGAGGGACTGGAACATTCCGGCCTGTTCCAGTAGTCTGTTCAGTAGTCACCCTCCATATTCCTAAACAAAAATAAAAGTTAGGATCTATAAAGCTGGGTTCCACTCTAGGATCTGACTTGTCCAGAAGTAACATCAGCTGGGATTGTAACAAAATGCCAATATTCCATTTGCCTTCCTAATCACTCACTGTCCCTGCATGCTGGCTTTTTGTGATTCATGTACCAGGAAACCTAGATCCCTCTGTAGTTTCTCTCCATTTAAATAATATTTTGTTTTTTTATTCTTTCTGCCAAAGTGAACAACCTCACGTTTTCCCACATTATAACATATCTACCAAATTTTTGCCCTCTCACTGAACCCATCTGTATCCCTTTGCAGACTCTTTGTATCCTCCTCACAACTTGTTTTCTGAGCTATGAAGATCAGGTCAGAGGCTAGGAACCCTGCAGCGAATAACTCACCTGCTGCCTCCCAAAAACCTGTCCACCTGAAAAAATTTGAATTAGGAGCAAAGACAAGATAAATAGCATTTAAAAAGGAGCAAGCAGAAAGGCAGGTGAAAGAAAGGAAGCTGGAACTGGAACTTCAGGAAAGAGAGAGAAAGAGAGAGAAGGAGAATGTCTGCTTAAAAGGCTGGAAGCTATGAAAGAGACCTCGGGTTCTGAGGAGAGTTCTGATGTTGAGAAAGTTTTTAACCCGGTGGGGAGATGTTTAAATTTGTACAATCTCTTCAAAGTTGGAGGAAAAAGATGTTGAAGCATTCTTTATTTCATTTGAGAAGCCAGTTAAGCAGATGAAATGACCACAGGAGTACAGGACGTTATTATCACAGTCTAAGTTGCTGGGTGGAGCACATGAGATATATACCTTGCTGTCTGAAGAGGTATTGGTGAATTATGATGTGGTGAAAAAAGCTATTTTGAGCGCATATGAGTTGGTCCCTGAAGCATACAGACAGAAGTTTAGGAATATGATAAAACAGCCTGGGCAAATTTATCTTGAGTTGGGGCGAATAAAACAAAATAATTTCGACTGGTGGATACGGACATTAAAATTAGAGACAACCTATGCAGGTCTTAGGGAAGTAATTCTTTTGGCAGAATTTAAAGACTCAATTCCTTCAGTAGTGAGAACTCATTCGGAGGAACAGCGGGTTCAAACTGTAAGACAAACAGCAGAGATAGCTGATGAACATGAGTTAGTTCATAGAGCTAAAGCTTTCTTTCATCACCCTTTCAAATCAGAACAGGATAGAAAGTGGGAAGGTGAAAGGAAGGTAGGTATTCAGGGAAGAGAAGGAGTAGCTGGTAATTCCCAAGAGGTTTTCTGTCAGAATGAAAAGGAAGGTGCTGAGAGTAGGAGTGACATTCGAAAATTGAAGTGTTTTCATTGTAATGAAGCCAGTGTGTTGGAAATTACTGGGAAGGTCTGTTGGAATTATTGGGGTGCAGAAAAGTCCCAGAAGTTAAAGTACTGTGGGTTCGGAGGTTCAGGCACAGGAAAAACCAATGGTTTGTGTACAGGTAAAACAGGAAGAAACAGTGATAGGTAAAGAAGTGGGAATGTGTTCACAATTCTGATGAGCAGGTTGCCGGAATGTTTAAAGACTTTGTGTATAGAGAGAAAGTCTTTCCATGTGTACAGGGTGGAGTAGGTAAAGGTGTTAAAATGTTAAGAGACACAGGGGCTAGTCAATCTTTAATGCTGAGGAATAGTGATACATGCTGTTCAGAGGGAGAATTATAGGAGCCGGTGATCATAGGTGGGTTCACGGAGATGCTAAATACATTTCGTTGTGGAAGGTAAATTTAAAGAGCAAATGAAGGATAAGTGAAGTTATAGTTGGAGTGGTGGAAAAATTGCCCATTGCAGGGGTTCAACTTATTCTGGGTAATGATGTAGCTGGATGATAAATGTGGGTGATGTCTATGGTAGTTCAGCAGCCTGTAGAAGTGTTTTCAAAAGAGATGTTACAGTGGAAGTATCCTGGATTGTTTCCTGATTGTGTTATAATGAGATCACAGACTCACAGATTGAAACAAGAAAAACAAGATAAACTGGCAGTTCAAAGGCAAAAGAAGGTGTCAAAATCCAATTAGCTGGCACTGTATTTGATAACATTGTTCAGGAGGAAAGGCTACAGGACAATTCAGCTGAAGTGTTTAACTCAAGGAGGTTAGTGGAATTACAGAAAATTAATTTGCAATTAAAGCAGTGATATAAGAAAGTTTATTCAGGAACAGAAGCAAAATGTATTCCAGTATGTTATTACCTTAAGGGAGATATTTGAATGAGAAAATGGAGGTTGGACCATGTCTCTGAAAATGAAAGCTGGAGGGAGGTGCATCAGATTGTTATCCCACTGGGGTATAGAAATGAGATTCTGAGGATTGCTCATGAAATTATAATGGGGCAGTGGGGGGAGGGGGGGGTGGCGTTGTGGGGGCAGGGGGGTGGTGGGGGGGGGGCGCATTTAGGAATTAGGAAAACACAGGAAAAGATAAAGAGGTATTTTTCTGGCCAGGATTGCATAGGGATGTAGCCAAATTCTGTAGAACCTGTAATACATGTCAAGTAACAGGGAAACCACAAGCAGTGATTAAGCCAGCACCTTTAATCCCAATACCAGCATTTGAATAACCTTGAATAACCTTTTACTAGGACCATGATTGATTGTGTAGGACCCCTCCCTAAGACTAAAAATGGAAATCAGTATTTACTGACAATAATGCATGTGTCTACTAGGTTTCCTGAAGTGATACCTTTAAGAAATATTGCAACTAAGAAGATTGTGGAGGAGTTAATTAATTTTTTTTACAAGATTTGGTTTACATAAAGAAATACAATCAGATCAGGAGTCAGATTTCATGTCACAGCTGTTTAAGAAAGTAATGAACAGTTTTGGGATAAAATAGTTTAAATCAACAGCTTACGATCCAGAGTCACAAGGAGCTTTGGAAAGGTGGCAACAAACTTTAAAAACTATGATAAGAGCTCACTGTCAGGATTATCCACAGGATTGGGATGGAGGAATTCCATTCCTGTTATTTGCTATTAGAGATGCTCCTAATGCATCGACTGGTTTTAGCCCTTTTGAACTAATTTATGGTCATGAGGTAAGGGGACCACTGAAATTGATTCATGAGAAATTGGTGGGTCAAAATTTAAAATTATTCTCTTGGATTACACATCAAACTTCAGGGAAAGATTGAACAGAGCATGTGAGTTGGCTAGGAAACCTTTAAAGATCTCACAGCAACTGATGAAAGTGAAAGCAGATAAGAAGGCTAACATGTGCAGTTTTGTTTCTGGAGAGAAAGTATTAATTTTGTTACCAGTACTGGGGGATTCATGAAATGCAAGATTTAATGAGCCTTACAGGATTGAAAAGGAACTAAGTGAAGTAAATTATTTAATAAATACTCCAGATAGAAGGAAGAAGCAGAGGGTGTGTCATGTAAATATGCTCAAAAAGTACTTTGACAGGGAAGAGGAACAAAAAGAGGCGTTAGTGATGGTAGATGATGAGAAAGAGGTAGAAGTGCAGAACTCTGAAATTGTTTTTCCTCTAATCAAATTGGATTATGAGGCGGTGCTTAAAAATTTAAATAAAATATTGAGTTACCTTCCAGACAAGCGTCAAAGTGATTTGTAAAAGCTGTTGAAGTCACACAAACTTATTTGTGGGAATAAATTAGGAAAGATGCATTTAGCTGTACATGATTCATCTTATAAGGTGACATCCTTATAGATTAAATCTGGCAAAGTTATCACAGGTACAAAAAGAAATTGATTTCATACTTCAAAATGACATCATTGAGTCTAGTTGCTGTAACTGGTACTATTGTACTGGCGCTGAAACTGGATGGAACACAAAGACTGCGTGTGGACTATTGAAAAGTGAATGCGGTGACAAAAGCGGATTCATATCCCATACCACGGTTGGAAGATTGTATTGAGAAAGTGGGACAATCGAAATTTATCACAAAGATTGACTTGCTAAAAGAATATTGGCAGGTACTGTTGTTGGAGCAAGTTTAAAGGAAATATCAGCTTTTGTAACGCCAAGTAGACTATATCAGTTTATTTGGTACGAACAATGCACCTGTGACATTTCAAAGACTGACAAAGTAACTGTGGGTCTAAGCAATTGTGCTGTTTATGTTGATGATATAATAGTCTTCAGTCCTACATGGGAGGAGCATTTACAGCATCTCGAAGAATTATTTTCTTGATTACAAAAAGCTAATTTGGTGATGAACTTGGCTAAAAGTGACTTTGCAAAAGCGCAAGTTACATATATAGGCCATACCATTGGACATGGTAAGGTGGCTTAAGAGATGTTAAAGTCAAGGCTAAGTGGATTTCCCAGTGCCTACAATAAGACAAAAATTTCTGGGCATGAGTGAGTTTTACCGGAAATTTGTACCAAACTTTAGCCAAGTGGATGCTCCACTGACTGAACTATTAAAAAAGAGTTTCAATGGACACTGGAGTGTCAGAAGTCATTCGATAGTTTGAAAACTGTATTAACTATGACACCAGTGTTGGCAGTACCCAATTATGCCAGGCAGTTCAAGTTGGCCATTGACACAAGCGATATAGACATTGGGGCCATTCTTTTACAAGAGAATGACACTGGAATTGAAAACCGATAGGGTATTTTTCACAGAAGCTGAATATACAATAGAGAAGATATTCAACGATCGACAAAGAGACATTGGGTTTGGTGTTAGCAATGCAGCATTTTGAAATTTGTGTTCCCAAAAATTTATCAGAAACAGTTGTTTACACAGACCACAATCTTTTGAAGATATGGACAAATTTCGAGAAAAAAGTGCGATTGTTTTCAGGTGGAGTCTATTATTACAATCATTTAATCTACAGATTATACTTGTTGCTGGTAGAGAGAATCGGTTCACAGGTGCATTATCAAGAGTCTGAAGCTTAAACGAAAGTTGGGCTTTTTTTTTAAAAACCTGGACATTGGAGCAATTTCTTTTAATACCAAGGGCTTGTGTATATATATTGTTATGTTAATGCATGCATCTGATAGTGTAATAAGTATAGGAGATAGTGTGAGATGGGTTATTAAAATAAAGCCATCTTTTAGAATTATGACGGTTCATTTTTTGATAGGGAGGGGATGTCATAAAGATATTAATGTATATAATGTTATTGGAAATTATTTTAAATTGGACTTGTAGTAGGGTCTGTGCCTGTAGGTGTGAATGTGTGTGTCTTAATTGGATTAAAGCCAGATTGCCTGGGTGCCTTGATGTATAGCAGTTTTGAGATGTTAAACAGTAAGGTAGAGGGGATATTTCCATTTTGTTGAATAAACCATTCAAAGGCTGGGGGTGAAATCTTGCCCCTAGCTGGGAGAGACCAAGCAATATGTTTATATTACTAATAAAATTGGTACTATGAAAGGGGTTTCAATGTTAGAAGAGGTGGAGTTCAAAGGGCCTGGTGATGCAATGAGAGCTTGCATTCAAAGGGAAGGCTAAGTATATACAGAATCGAGTTTTTGTGTGTGAGTCAGAGGGATGCCACCTGCAAGTCTACAACTGTGCAAAGGAACCAAATTGAAAGGAACCTCATTTTGAATTTGTAAGATAAAATGTGCTTTGCCTGGTGTCTGTTTAATCTAAGGGTTATTGTTGCCTTGGGAAGATTTACCTAGGAATGATTAATTCGGGAATTTGTTTAAAAGTTATTATGGTAGTAATTTGTAGACATAAGGATGTGTTTAATTCCTTATTAATTAATTAAATGTTTAATTTAATTTATATAAAAATTATCTGGAGGCTTTTGTTTCATTTCTGAATTCAGAGCTGCATCTCAAACATACCGATTGAAAATCTAGGTTATGACAGTTATTTAAAGTTTCTCTCTGGGATTCTAAATAACTCACCCTTCACCAATTGCTGTGTCATAACACTCCTACTCCAGTGAATATGTCTTTCAACAGCAGACATGGTACTTCTTAAAGTCACAGTCCAATTTTAAAGTGACAGTCCAATTTTAAAGTCATAGTCCAAGACAAATAAAAATAGCTTATTTACAGTCTTGAACTTCAAAAGGACATAGGCATGATTGGGCAGACAAGTGGCAGATGAATTTCAATGCAGAGAAGGGTGAGGTGATTCATTTTGGCAGGAAGAATTTAGAGAGACAGTATAAAATAAAGGGAGAAACTCTCAAGGAAGAGCAGGAACAGCGGGACCTCGGTGTATATGTATATAAGTTACTGAAGATGGCAGGGCATGTTAAGAGAGCAGTTAATAAAGTATCTAGTCTCTTAGGCTTTATTAATAGGGGCATTGAGTACAAGAGTAAGGAGGTCATGTTGAACTTGTATAAGACACTAGGTAGGCCTCACCCTGGAGTACTGCATCCAGTTCTGGGCCCCATACTTGAGGGAGGATGTGAAGGCATTGGAGAGAGTACAGAGGAGAATCCCAAGAATGATTCCTGGGATGAAGAACTGTAGCTATGAGGATAGATTGGAGAAGTTGGGACTCTTTTCCTTGGAGAAAAGAAGGCTGAGAGGAGACTTGATAGAAGTATTCAAGATCCTGAGGGGTATGGACAGGGTAAATAGTGAGAAACTGTTCCCACTCAAGAGAGCATCAAGAACTAGAGGGCACAGATTCAAAATAATTGGCACAAGGAATAAACGTGATGAAAGGAAATTTTTTTCACCCAGAAGGTGGTTGGAGTCTGGAACAAACTTCCTGAGAGGGTGGTGGAGGCAGGTTTGATCGAGGTATTCAAAAGAGAATTGGATCGCTATCTGAAAAGAGAGAATGTGCAAGGTTACAGGGATAAGGCAGGGGAGTGGGACTAGGTGGAATGTTCTTTCAGACAGCCAGTGCAGACTCAAAGGGCCGAATGGCCTCCTTCTGCACTGTAAAGATTCTGTGATACTGTGATTCAAAATCTGGACCCTGACGCTGCCGAATGTTTTTGTAGTGAAGTTTTTAAAAGTCCAACAGTGTAAGAAAGAATCTAACCTCCTTCCTGGGTCACTCCCTCACCAAGATTATCTCTAATACCCCCCCAGCATGCATTCACACTCTGGACATTTTGATTTCACTAACACGTCCCAGATTTGCACTGAGTGCGGTGGTGGGCAGGTAAAACAATGTTTTACTCGCCGGCCGCAATGGTGGTTTCTCACACCGTATCATCTCAAACCCGCTGCATTAATTATTCATTCCCGGGCAGGCTCTCATTCACCCACCACACCCTCACCTCACCGCTTCATCACTCCGGGCACCATGTTTAAAGTCCAGCCACACAAACACCTCTCAGAGCTTCCAGCCCAGGACCAGCTGCACGGGAGACATGGCCCCGAAAGGCAGGATGGCTGCAGCCCCCAGGTTCAAGCACCTTTTGGACACGGTGGAGGCTCACGTGATGTCCTCCACCCCCGCTCTGGCCGCAGGATGGGCAGCGACATAACCAATCCAGCACGCGAGGCGCTGGCAGTGATGGTCAGTGCCCACACCCTGCAAAAGAGGACACCTACCCAGTGCCACAAGAGGATGAACCATCTCCTCTGTTCCCCAGGGTAAGTCACTTTTCTCATCACTCCCAACTCACACACTCACAAACCCAGCACACACCCACAGGGCCCTGACTCACTGTCAGTGTGAGGGACATCACCATTCACTCTCTCACACTCACTGTCATTGTCCTCATCCTGTCCATGGGACCACTCACCACCCACACAGGCCAGGTATACTTATCACCTGGCCTGGCCGGCATCCTGATACACTCTCTCCATCTCTATCCATGCAGGACAAGCTGACACACAACAACAGGGAGAGGTCACAGACCGGTGGAGAAGTGCCTGAAGTCAAGGTCCTCACAGACTTTGGAAACAGAGCCATCCAGCTGGCCGGCGATGACTGGGACCGGTCCTGTGCTGACAGTGAGGTTGGTGCTGCTTTACCAATGAGGATCCAGCAGCGCAACATCCATCAGATAACCATGCTGTGAGTGATGTGTCCTGTTTCACAGGCCACTGCCAGGCACTCATTATCTCCCCTTGCTTCCGCAGGCACATCTGGGAAACAGCTGGCGGAGTCCACGACCCAAGGCCTACAATAAACTCCAAAGAAACCTCTGAAGAGGAATCTGGAGGCTCCCTCCCTGAGGTCCCATCACAGCCTCACCCACACCCTCCCCCAGCGCAGGGACACACACCTCGGTGGGACCGAGCTTTAGAGTAGCCTCGGGATCACAATCTGGTGAGCACATCGCACTGTCTGATCCACAGCAGGTGGAGGCAGGGACTTCCCAGGTCCCCGGCACTCGGAGGATGCTGGAGGCCAGAACGTTGCTGAGTCCGAGTCAGATGAGGAGCCTCTGGACTCGGTCATGTCACAGTTGCTGGAGCTGCAAAGACAAGCTCAGGAACATCAGGAAGGGATGTCCGCTGCACTCCTCAGATTGCAAGGCACGATGGAGGAGTCTGTCCTTCTTCAGGCTGAGGTGATAGCGCCGGCATTGCCAATGCACCGAGGTCAGGATGGCATTCACCAAGGAGACCTTGGTCCAGGACATCACTCCTGCACTGCTGCACAGGCTCAACTCCATCATTGACGCCATAGTTGGCCCCGAACAGTGTGTGTGCGAGAGGGGTACTGGGCAGCTCGATCTCACTCCAGCTACCCCTTCTCCTCACAGAGTCAGCCTGGCGCCCTCGGGCACCCATAGGGAGGAGGATCAGCAGGTGCACACTCCGGGGCCAGACATCCAGGTGATTCTGGGAGTGACCAGCCCATCTGGATCCCATCTTCCTGTGACCTCAGCAGCTCCAGCTCCCCAAGCCGAGGAGGGGTCACTGCCACACAGCAGGACCCTGAAAGCAGGACAGGGCCCTCCAAGTCTCGACCCTCCAGAGGACACCTGCCAAGGTCATCACAGACAGGGTGTCACAGTCAGTAGCTGCCCCCACCTCCACTGTGGATGTCCAGGGAGCACCAAGACATAGTGGCAGGGTTAGGACAGTTAAGGAGAATTAGTTGCACAGCCTGGACATGGGTGTTAATCACTTGTACATAATGTTCACTATTGTCAATAAACTCCCAAGAATGTCTCCCTGCCTGTGGCTCCTTGTTCTGATGAGCGATGTTCTTGTCACTCAGATGTGAAACCTTTCTGCACAAGATAAAGGCGGGTATCTCAGTCCAGGGCCTCTTTCCTGTGTCTGTGAAGCCTTTTTCAGCAACCCGATGGTCTGCCCCACCAAGTTGTGAGCTGCAGCATGAGCCTCATTATAGTGTCGCTCTGCTGCAGTCTGAGGCCCCCACACGGGTGTCATGAGTCGTGGCCTCTGTGGGTGGCCCTTGTCCCTGAGGAGCTAACCCTGCAGCTTCTGTGGATCCTGGAAGACGTCAGGGATCTGTGACTGACTGAGGATGTAGGAGTTGTGGATACTCCCTGCGCAGACCTGCAGGACGTGTTTGTGGTGGTCACACACCAGCTGCACATTCAGCGAATGGAATCCCTTGGGGTCGACACAGTTGACTGTGTGTAGCGATGGAGACCTGAGCACCACACGGCTGCTATCGATCGCACCCTGTACCTGTGGGAATCCCGAGATCTGAGCAAATCCAATCTCTCTTGCATCCTGGCTGTCCCGGTCCCAGGCGAAATGCACAAAGTTGTGTACCCTTGTGAAGGTGGCATCCATATCCCCATGGATGTGTTTGTGGGTGGAGGCTTGTGAAATCCCACTGAGGTCACCTGTGGAGCTCTGAAAGGAGCCACTGGAACAGAAATTGAGCACCATGGTCACTTTCACAGCCTCTGGCAGTGGATGCCCTCCATGTCCCCTTGGCGCCAAATCTTGCAGTAAGTGGCAGATGTGAGCGACCAGTTCCCTAGACATGCGCAGTCATCGGCAACACTGGCTCTCGGTCACCTGCAGGAATGACAGGCAGTGTCTATAGACCCTCTACAAAAACAGAATTACCTGGAAAAACTCAGCAGATCTGGCAGCATCGGCGGAGAAGAAAAGAGTTGACGTTTCGAGTCCTCATCACCCTTCAACAGAACTATTGAACAACAGAACTGTTGAAGGGTCAAGAGGACTCGAAACGTCAACTCTTTCCTTCTCCGCTGATGCTGCCAGACCTGCTGAGTTTTTCCAGGTAATTCTGTTTTTGTTTTGGATTTCCAGCATCCGCAGTTTTTGGTTTTTATCTCTATAGACCTTGTGTCTGGCTGGGCACTGACAAGCAACGACTCACTGTGGCTCTTCAGCAGCATGTGCACCCTTCTTCCTGAGGGCGCTGCTCCTATCTCTGCCCAGCCAGTGCCTCTGGTGCTTTATTCTCCTTCGTCTCCACTCTCTGAACTCCATCAGGCATATCAGCTAGTTCACCAGGCTCCGTGATCATGATGTACTCCTCCTGCAGGATGAAAGAGAGAGACGTGTGGGTTAACTTGAGTAACATAAAAACAATGAAGCTAGGAGCAGGAGTAGGCCATTTGGCCCTTTGAGCCTGCTCCACCATTCATTATGGTCATGGCTGATCCTCTATCTCAATCCCGCTCTCTCCCCCCATACCCCTCGACACCTTTAGAGTCTAGAAATCTATTTCCTTCTTAAATATATTCAGTGACTTGGCCTCCACAGCCTCTGTGCTAGAGAATTCCACAGGTTCATCATCCTCCGAGTGAAGAAGTTTCTCCTCATCTCAGCCCTAACTGACCTACCCTGTATCCTGAGACTGTGACCCCTTGTCTAGACCCCCCAGCCAGAGGAAACATCATCCCTGCATCCAGTCCGTCCATCCCTGTCAGAATTTTATATGTTTCAATGAGATCCCCTCTCATTCTTCTAAACTCCATGAATACAGGTCTAGTCAGCCCAATCTCTCCTCATACAACAATCCTGTCATCCCAGGAATCAGTCTGGTGAACCTTCGCTGCACTCCCTCTATGGAAAGTATATCCTTTCTTAGATAAGGAGACCAAAACTACACACAATACTCCAGATGTGGTCTCACCAAGGCCCTGTACAGCTGCAGTAAGACATCCTTGCTCCTGTACTCAAGTCCTCTCACATTGAAGGCCAACATACCATTTACCTTATTAACTGCTTGCTGCACCTGCATGCTTGCTTTCAGTGATTGGTGTACAAGGACACTCAGGTCCCTTTGTACATCAACATTTCCCAATCTATCACCATTTAAATAATACTCTGCCATTCTGTTTGTCCTACTAAAGTGGATAACTTCACACTTATCCACGTTACACTACATATGCCATGTATTTACCCATTCACTCAACCTGTCTGAATCACCTTGAAGCCTCTTAACTCCCTCCTCATGGCTCACATTCCCACCAAGTTTCATGTTGTCATCAAACTTGGAAACATTACATTTGGTTCCCTCGTCCAAACCATTGATCTATATTGTGAATAACTGGGGCCCAAGCACTGATCCCTGCTGTACCCCACTAGTCACCACCTGCCACTCTGAATAAGACCCATTTATTCCTACTTTCTATTTCCTGTCGGTTAACCAATTTTCAATCCAATCCCATGTGCTCTAATTTTATACACTAACCTTCTATGTGGGACTTTATCAAAAGCTATCTGAAAATCCATATACATCACATCCACTGGTTCTCCTTTATCTATTGTGCTAGTTATGTTCACAAAGAACTCCAGTAGGTTTGTCAAATATGATTTCCTTTCCATAAATCCATGTTGGCTTTGTCTAATCCTGTTGATATTTTCTAAGTGTCCTGTTATCACATCCTTTATAATAGACTCTAGCATTTTCCCTACTACTGATGTTAGGCTAACCCGTCTGTAATTCACTGTTTTCTCTCTCCCTTCTTTTCTAAATTGTAGGGTTACATTTGCCACCTTCCAATCTGCTGGGACTGTTCCAGAATCTACAGAATTTTGGAAGATGACAACCAACACATCCACTATTTCCATGGTCACCTCCTTTATTACCCGGCAATGCAGATTATCAGGACCTGGGGATTTATCGGCTTTCAGTCCCATTAATTTCTCCAGCACGATTGTTTTAGTAATACTAATTTCCTTCTATCCTCCTTGTCACTTGACCCTTGGTTCCCTAGCATTTCTGGGAAGTTATTTGTGTCTTCCTCCATGAAGACAGAGCTAAAGTAGTTGCTTAATCGCTCTGCCATTTCCTTGTTCTCCATTATAAATTCTCCCATTACAGACTGTAAGGGACCTACATTTGTCTTTATTAACCTTTCTCTTTTTACATATTTATAGAAGCTTTTACAGAACCCTTTTATGTTCCTTGCAAGTTTAGTCTCATTGTCTATTTTTCGCTTCCTAATCAATCTCTTGGTCCTTTTTTGCTAAATCCTAACCTGCTCCCAATCCTCAGGCTTGCTACTTTTTCTAGCAAATTTATATGATTCCTCTTTGGATCGAATACTATCCTGGTTAAGTCTGAAGGCCCCTCAACACATCCTGGAGAGTGCTGGCCACCACTTGGATGGTCAGAGTTTAGTGCGCTGCACGGCTGCCTGAAACCCCACCCACCTCCGCCCCACTCCCCCTGACCGATTGGCAGCAGCTTTGCCCATTGGACTGCAGGCTGTGCCCTCAGCTCAGTCACAGACATTCTCCTAACCCACACTGCAAGGCTGCACTGTTAGCTTCAAACACGGGGGAGACTGGTCCAAACCGGGATGCTGACATTGCAATGGGGCTGTGAGCGTCTCCAGCAGTGACTGCTCCATGGCCAGATTTAGCGAGGAGATTGTACAATGTGTGCAGCCGCCTAACTGTTCTGTAATCCACTAAAACACTCATTAGTTTGCAGTCTGTGCCCGAGGGGTGAAAAGCTCTGGAACACTTGGTGGCTCTTTGATGCCTCTGTGTTGTTTGACTGGGCAGAGAAGCGATAGACCCAGTTCCACACATATCAATGTGGCTGTGCCTGAACTGTCTCAGCTACAGAGGAATGGTCACCTTATACAACGTGTCCCTGATGCGTGGCCGCTTCCCTCCCCCTGACCCCGCACATGCTTATTCACTGCCTTCAGCCGCAGGGCAACCCTTACCCCTCCTGCCAAAGTCACCTCAACCTTGAAACTCAACAGGCAACCCTCATGAGTGCTGTGCAACCTTATTGTGCACTCACCTCCGAGTTCCCCTTGAAAAATGCAGCGCACCAAGTGCATGCCTTATATACACTGTTGTGAAACCCCTCGGTGCAATCACACTGACGTGGGTGGACCGTCCAGCGGGTGATGGGGTGAGAGGGATGATTCCGGCGGGCTGTAGATGTTTTACAACGAGGTTCCCAAGTTCTGATGGCAGAAAACACGGTTGCGATCGACAGGCTGAGCGGAGGGTCACAAACTGGTTTTACCACGTCATGAAACCGATTTCTGACCTTCTCGCTGTATTATCTGCTCACATTGTCGAACACACCCAATATCAGCAGCATGGATAATTCCACCCTCTGTTTTGCACAAAATATTTTTTGCTGCACCAATAATTATTGTGCTCAGTGATAACATGTTAGGTGAAGAAATTAGAAATGAGCATTGTCAGTCAGGACAAGTCAGGACTGAGAAAACATGAAGGCTTGGAACAACTCTGTGAAGGCAAGGCTATGATGGGAGTGTAGGGGAGATGGAGGTAGACAGCTTTAGACTGAGTTGGATAGATAGATAGATAGATAGTTAGATAGATAGATAGATAGATGCACAGATAAAGAGAAAGAGAGACAGATATAGACACAGAGACAGAGAAAAAATAAACAGAGAGAGAGGAAGGCATATACAGAGGCAGAGATTGTGATAGATTGGCAAAACAGATCCAGAAACCAGGAATCAAAGATGCACACATAGACACAGAAACAGAAAGGGCGAACTATACAGAGTGAGACAGAACCAGGAAAACTCGAACAGATAGATCAGCCAAACCAGAGAAATAGATCCACATATGGAAGGAGAGTGACAGAGAGATGAGAGAGAGGTGGAGCAGTAGGTGGGGATTTTCCAGTCCCACCATGGTGGGATTGGCCGCGGGCACTCAGTCTGGAACTTTCAGAGTGACCGGCCGACCCGGGACAGACAGGGGGAGAGAGAGTGAGACAGACAGAGGGAGAGGCAGATACACAGACAGTGAGACAGAGCGATACACAGAGAGAGAGAGAGAGAGGCAGAGTGATAGACAGAGAGAGAGAGAGAGAGATGCACAGACACAGAGAAAGAGACAGAGAGATAAACAAGGAGCCATATAAAGTTGTTGGAAAAAGTAGCAAGCCTGAGGATTGGGAGCAGTTTAAAAATCAGCAAAGGAGGAACAAGAGATTGATTAACAGGAGAAAACTAGAATATGAGAGTAAACTTGCACGGAATGTAAAAGCGGACTGTAAAATGTTCTCGGGCCAGAGTTTTACATCCTGCAGGTGGGCGTGTGCCCTATACCTGAACGGGTGTGAATTCGGGTGAGGGTCCCAATTGCAATGAGCAGGAATGTGATATTTTGTTCAGTGGACGTGTGTTGACCAGAAAATAAGCAGGCGATTAAGCCCATTAACTAACCCAATGGTCAGCGATATTTTGTGACCTGTCCAACCTTACAGTTAGCGGACGGGCCAATCGGCCAGGTTGGCTTCACAGTTTTTGCTGAAACCTCATTCAAGGGCAGGACGAAATCTCCCTTAGGGTTTAAAATAAAAGGGTGATATCGGGGGGGGGGGGGGTGCAGCACCTTCATGAGCTGTGCTTTCAGGTGCTTGCTTGTGCTGCCTGGACATTTTTTGCAGCGTTTTTTGGGAGATCTGCATTCCCTGAGGAATCGGTCCGCTCTTGGGAACTCACTGGAAACGCACACCAGCCCCTGTGGTGACACTGGCATGTGCCCTCTCCCATCCTCCACTGGCAGTGCTGAGCCTTCCTCCGGGCGTGTTTCACTCTGGCTGCCCGTTGATTGGCCAATCGCAGGCAGAAGCCGTTTCGGGTCTGGTCCCGAGCCCGCCAATCACATGCGCCCACTGGCCTTTGGGCAAAATTCAGGCCTTTGAGTGCGCGAAAAGAGAAAGATTAGTGAAGACAAATGTAGGTCCCTTACAGTACAAGTCTCCGTCTCTCTCTCTCTCTCTCTAAGAAAATCTAAACATTCGAATTACCAACCATCAGCAGAACACAAGTGATAATCAGGAAATAATGACAGGCTGTTCTAAATAGTATTGTGCATAAGTGATAATCAACTGGGAAAGGCGTTTTTCTCACTGTCAGCAGGGTAGGTGAACATCAAGTGATATTTAGTAGTTATCTGCTCTAATACACAGCTATCATCAATGAAAAATAAACTCTAATTACAATAGAGAAAGATATTCTCTCACGCTATCAGGTTAAAGTGTTTCTGAAGTTCAAAAAACATAAAATAAGTGGTGGAAACAGATTCAATAACATTCAGCTCAAAAGAGAATCGGATAATAATTACTGGAGAAAAGCAGCAGGCTGGCAGCTACACGGACTGGGAAATTGGAGAATTCCACCCTCCTGGCAGCACAGTCACACCTCACTCCAATCACCTCACTCCCTCACACCTCACTCTGTCACACCTCACTCCGTCACACCTCACTCCGTCACACCTCACTCTGTCACACCTCACTCCGTCACACCTCACTCCATCACACCTCACTCCATCACACCTCACTCCAATCACCTTACTCCGTCACACCTCACTCCATCACACCTCACTCCAATCACCTCACTCCATCACACCTCACTCCATCACACCTCACTCCAATCACCTCACTCCGTCACACCTCACTCCAATCACCTCACTCCGTCACACCTCACTCTGTCACACCTCACTCCGTCACACCTCACTCCATCACACCTCACTCTGTCACACCTCACTCCGTCACACCTCACTCCATCACACCTCACTCTGTCACACCTCACTCCGTCACAGCTCACTGCATCACACCTCACTCTGTCACACCTCACTCCGTCACACCTCACTCCATCACACCTCACTCTGTCACACCTCACTCCGTCACAGCTCACTGCATCACACCTCACTCTGTCACACCTCACTCCGTCACACCTCACTCTGTCACACCTCACTCCGTCACACCTCACTCCATCACACCTCACTCTGTCACACCTCACTCCGTCACAGCTCACTCCATCACACCTCACTCTGTCACACCTCACTCCGTCACACCTCACTCCAATCACCTCACTCCATCACACCTCACTCCATCACACCTCACTCCAATCACCTTACTCCGTCACACCTCACTCCATCACACCTCACTCCAATCACCTCACTCCATCACACCTCACTCCATCACACCTCACTCCAATCACCTCACTCCGTCACACCTCACTCCAATCACCTCACTCCGTCACACCTCACTCCATCACACCACACTCCAATCACCTCACTCCATCACACATCACTCCATCACACCTCACTCTGTCACACCTCACTCCATCACACCACACTCCATCACACCTCACTCCATCACACATCACTCCATCACACCTCACTCCGTCACACCTCACTCCGTCACACCTCACTCCATCACACCTCACTCCATCACACCTCACTCTGTCACACCTCACTCCATCACACCTCACTCTGTCACACCTCACTCCTTCACACCTCACTCCAATCACCTCACTCCATCACACCTCACTCCATCACACCTCACTCCGTCACACCTCACTCCATCACACCTCACTCTGTCACACCTCACTCCGTCACACCTCACTCCAATCACCTCACTCCATTACACCTCACTCCATCACACCTCACTCCGTCAAACCTCACTCCATCACACCTCACTCCAATCACCTTACTCCGTCACACCTCACTCCATCACACCTCACTCCAATCATCTCACTCCATCACACCTCACTCCATCACACCTCACTCCAATCACCTCACTCCGTCACACCTCACTCCAATCACCTCACTCCGTCACACCTCACTCCATCACACCACACTCCAATCACCTCACTCCATCACACATCACTCCATCACACCTCACTCTGTCACACCTCACTCCATCACACCACACTCCATCACACCTCACTCCATCACACATCACTCCATCACACCTCACTCCGTCACACCTCACTCCGTCACACCTCACTCCATCACACCTCACTCCATCACACCTCACTCCGTCACACCTCACTCCATCACACCTCACTCTCTCACACCTCACTCCTTCACACCTCACTCCAATCACCTCACTCCATCACACCTCACTCCATCACACCTCATTCCGTCAAACCTCACTCCATCACACCTCACTCCAATCATCTCACTCCGTCACACCTCACTCAGTCACACCTCACTGAAAACACCTCAATCTGTCACACCTCACTCCATCACTCCTCACTCCAATCACCTCACTCTGTCACACCTCACTCTGTCACACCTCACTCTGTCACATCTCACTCCATCACACCTCACTCTGTCACACCTCACTCTGTCACACCTCACTCCGTCACACCTCACTCTGTCACATCTCACTCCATCACACCTCACTCTGTCACACCTCACTCTGTCACACCTCACTCCATCACACCTCACTCTGTCACACCTCACTCTGTCACACCTCACTCCATCACACCTCACTCTGTCACACCTCACTCTGTCACACCTCACTCCATCACACCTCACTCCGTCACACCTCACTCCGTCACACCTCACCCCATCACACCTCACTCTGTCACATCTTACTCCATCACACCTCACTCCATCACACCTCACTCTATCACACCTCACTCCGTCACACCTCACTCCGTCACACCTCACTCTGTCATACCTCACTCTGTCACACCTCACTCCATCACACCTCACTCTGTCACACATCACTCTGTCACACCTCACTCCAATTGCCTCACTCCATCACACCTCACTCCATCACACCTCACTCCATCACACCTCACTCCATCACACCTCACTCTGTCACACCTCACTCTGTCTCACCTCACTCCAATTGCCTCACTCCGTCACACCTCACTCTGTCACACCTCACTCCAATCGCCTCATTCCGTCACACCTCACTCCGTCACACCTCACTCTGTCACACCTCACTCTGTCACACCTCACTCTATCACACCTCACTCCAATCACTAACTCCATCACACCTCACTCTGTCACACCTCACTCTGTCACACCTCACTCCGTCACACCTCACTCTGTCACATCTCACTCCATCACACCTCACTCTGTCACACATCACTCTGTCACACTTCACTCCAATTGCCTCACACCATCACACCTCACTCCATCACACCTCACTCCGACACACCTCACTCCATCACACCTCACTCCATCACACCTCACTCTCTCACACCTCACTCTGTCACACCTCACTCCATCACACCTCACTCTCTCACACCTCACTCTGTCACACCTCACTCCATCACACCTCACTCTATCACACCTCACTCCGTCACACCTCACTCCGTCACACCTCACTCTGTCATACCTCACTCTGTCACACCTCACTCCAATTACTAACTCCATCACACCTCACTCTGTCACACATCACTCTGTCACACCTCACTCCGACACACCTCACTCCATCACACCTCACTCTGTCACACATCACTCTGTCACACCTCACTCCAATTGCCTCACTCCATCACACCTCACTCCATCACACCTCACTCCATCACACCTCACTCCATCACACCTCACTCTGTCACACCTCACTCTGTCTCACCTCACTCCAATTGCCTCACTCCGTCACACCTCACTCTGTCACACCTCACTCCAATCGCCTCATTCCGTCACACCTCACTCCGTCACACCTCACTCTGTCACACCTCACTCTGTCACACCTCACTCTATCACACCTCACTCCAATCACTAACTCCATCACACCTCACTCTGTCACACCTCACTCTGTCACACCTCACTCCGTCACACCTCACTCCAATTACTAACTCCATCACACCTCACTCTGTCACACATCACTCTGTCACACCTCACTCCAATTGCCTCACACCATCACACCTCACTCCATCACACCTCACTCTCTCACACCTCACTCTGTCACACCTCACTCCAATCACCTAACTCCATCACACCTCACTATGTCACACCTCACTCGGTCACACCTCACTCCAATTGCCTCACTCTGTCACACCTCACTCGGTCACACCTCACTCCAATCGCCTCACTCCGTCACACCTCACTCCGTCACACCTCACTCCAATCGCCTCACTCCGTCACACCTCACTCCAATCGTCTCACTGTGTCACACCTCACACTGTCATGCCTCACTCTGTCACACCTCACTCTGTCACACCCCACTCTGTCACATCACACTATATCACACCTCACGCATTTTCACCTCACTCCGTCTTGCCTCACTGCATCACACATCACTCCGTCTGTCCTTATTCCGACACGCCTCACTCCGTCACAACTCGCTCTGTCACACCTCACTCCGAAACACCTCATTCCATCACGCCTCACTCCGACACACCTCACTCCTACACACCTCACTCTCTCACACCTCTCCCTGTCACGCCTCATTCCATCACAGATCAATCTGTCACACCTCACTCTGTCACACCTCACTCCGTGAAATCTCACTCCGACACACCACACTCCTACACACCTCACTCCCTCTGACCTCACTCTGTCACACCTCACTCCGTGAAATCTCACTCCGACACACCACACTCCTACACACCTCAGTCTCTCAGACCTCACTCCGTCACACATCAATCCGTGAAATCGCACTCCGACACACCACACTCCTACACGCCTCACTCTCTCACACCCTCATTCCGTCACACCTCACTCCGTCAAACCTCACTCCATCAAACCTCACTCTGTCACACCTCACTCCGACACACCTCACTCCAACACACCTCACTCCGTCACACCCCACTCAGTCACACCTCATTCCGTCATACCTCACTCCATCACACCTCACTCTGTCACAACTCAATCCATCACCCTCAACCTCTCACACCTCATTCACTCACACCTCACCCCATTGCACCTCACTCCATCACACCTCACTCCGTCTCACCTCACTCAATAATACCTCATTCCGTCACACCTCACTCCGTCACACCTCACTCCGTCAAACCTCAGTCAATCTCACCTCACACAATAACACCTCATTCCATCACACCTCACTCTGTCACACCTCAGTCCCTCACACCTCACTCTGTCACACCTCACTCCAATTGCCTCACTCCGTCACACCTCACTCTGTCACACCTCACTCCAATTGCCTCACTCCGTCACACCTCACTCCGTCACACCTCACTCCAATCGCCTCACTCCGTCACACCTCACTCCAATCACTAACTCCATTACACCTCACTCTGTCACACCTCACTCTGTCACACCTCACTCCAATTGCCTCACTCCATCACACCTCATTCCATCACACCTCACTCCATCACACCTCACTACATCACACCTCACTCCGTCACACCTCACTCTGTCACACCTCACTCCATCACACCTCACTCTATCACACCTCACTCCGTCACACCTCACTCCGTCACACCTCACTCTGTCACACCTCACTCCGACACACCTCACTCCATCACACCTCACTCTGTCACACATCACTCTGTCACACCTCACTCCAATTGCCTCACTCCATCACACCTCACTCCATCACACCTCACTCCATCACACCTCACTCCATCACACCTCACTCTGTCACACCTCACTCTGTCTCACCTCACTCCAATTGCCTCACTCCGTCACACCTCACTCTGTCACACCTCACTCCAATCGCCTCATTCCGTCACACCTCACTCCGTCACACCTCACTCCAATTGCCTCACTCCGTCACACCTCACTCTGTCACACCTCACTCTGTCACACCTCACTCTATCACACCTCACTCCAATCACTAACTCCATCACACCTCACTCTGTCACACCTCACTCTGTCACACCTCACTCCGTCACACCTCACTCCAATTACTAACTCCATCACACCTCACTCTGTCACACATCACTCTGTCACACCTCACTCCAATTGCCTCACACCATCACACCTCACTCCATCACACCTCACTCTCTCACACCTCACTCTGTCACACCTCACTCCAATCACCTAACTCCATCACACCTCACTATGTCACACCTCACTCTGTCACACCTCACTCCAATTGCCTCACTCTGTCACACCTCACTCGGTCACACCTCACTCCAATTGCCTCACTCTGTCACACCTCACTCGGTCACACCTCACTCCAATCGCCTCACTCCGTCACACCTCACTCCGTCACACCTCACTCCAATCGCCTCACTCCGTCACACCTCACTCCAATCGTCTCACTGTGTCACACCTCACACTGTCACGCCTCACTCTGTCACACCTCACTCTGTCACACCTCATTCTGTCACATCACACTATATCACACCTCACGCATTTTCACCTCACTCCGTCTTGCCTCACTGCATCACACATCACTCCGTCTGTCCTTATTCCGACACGCCTCACTCCGTCACAACTCGCTCTGTCACACCTCACTCCGACACGCCTCACTCCATCACGCCTCACTCCGACACACCTCACTCCTACACACCTCACTCTCTCACACCTCTCCCTGTCACGCCTCATTCCATCACAGATCAATCTGTCACACCTCACTCTGTCACACCTCACTCCGTGAAATCTCACTCCGACACACCACACTCCTACACACCTCACTCCCTCTGACCTCACTCTGTCACACCTCACTCCGTGAAATCTCACTCCGACACACCACACTCCTACACACCTCAGTCTCTCAGACCTCACTCCGTCACACATCAATCCGTGAAATCGCACTCCGACACACCACACTCCTACACGCCTCACTCTCTCACACCCTCATTCCGTCACACCTCACTCCGTCAAACCTCACTCCATCAAACCTCACTCTGTCACACCTCACTCCGACACACCTCACTCCAACACACCTCACTCCGTCACACCCCACTCAGTCACACCTCATTCCGTCATACCTCACTCCATCACACCTCACTCTGTCACAACTCAATCCATCACCCTCAACCTCTCACACCTCATTCACTCACACCTCACCCCATTGCACCTCACTCCATCACACCTCACTCCGTCTCACCTCACTCAATAATACCTCATTCCGTCACACCTCACTCCGTCACACCTCACTCCGTCAAACCTCAGTCAATCTCACCTCACACAATAACACCTCATTCCATCACACCTCACTCTGTCACACCTCACTCCAATTGCCTCACTCCGTCACACCTCACTCTGTCACACCTCACTCCAATTGCCTCACTCCGTCACACCTCACTCCGTCACACCTCACTCCAATCGCCTCACTCCGTCACACCTCACTCCAATCACTAACTCCATTACACCTCACTCTGTCACACCTCACTCTGTCACACCTCACTCCAATTGCCTCACTCCATCACACCTCATTCCATCACACCTCACTCCATCACACCTCACTACATCACACCTCACTCCGTCACACCTCACTCTGTCACACCTCACTCCGTCACACCTCACTCCGTCACACCTCACTCTGTCACACATCACTGCGTCACACCTCACTCCATCACACCTCACTCCGTCACACCTCACTCCAATCAGCTCACTCCATCACACCTCACTCTGCCACACTTTGCTCTGTCACACCTCCCTCCGCCACACCTCACTCCGTCACACCTCACTCCTTCACACCTCACTCCAATCGCCTCACTCCATCACACCTCATTCCAATCGCCTCACTCTGTCACACCTCACTCTGTCACACCTCACTCCATCACCCCTCACTCTGTCACACCTCACTCCAATCGCCTCACTCCATCACACCTCACTCCGTCACACCTCACGCCATTACACCTCACTCCATCACGCCTCACTCCATCACGCCTCACTCCACCTCACCTCGCTCTCACACCTCACTCTGTCACACCTCACTCCGTCACACCTCACTGTGTCACACCTCACTCCGTCACATCTCACTCCGTCACATCTCACTCTGTCACACCTCACTCTGTCTGACCTCACTCCGTTACACCTCACTCTGTCACACCTCACTCCAATTGCCTCACTGCGTCACACTTCACTCAATCACACCTCACTCGGTCTCGCCTCACTCTGTAATAACTCACTCCGATACATCTCGTTCCATCACAGCTCACACTGTCAGCCCTCACACTGTCAGACCTCGCTCTGTCATAACTCACTCTGTCACCCCTCACTCCATCTCGCCTCAATCTATCACACCTCACTCGGTCTCGCCTCAGTCCATCACACCTCACTCCAATCACCTCACTCCGTCACACCTCACTCCATCACACCTCACTCCGACACACCTCACTCCATCACACCTCACTCCAATCATCTCACTCCAATCACCTCACTCCAATCACCTCACTCTGTCACACCTCACTCCATCACACCACACTCCAATCACCTCACTCCATCACACATCACTCCATCACACCTCACTCCGTCACACCTCACTCCATCACACCTCACTCCATCACACCTCACTCCGTCACACCTCACTCTGTCATACCTCACTCCATCACACCTCACTCTGTCACACCTCACTCCAATCACCTCACTCCATCACACCTCACTCCGTCACACCTCACTCCGTCACACCTCACTCTGTCATACCTCACTCCATCACACCTCACTCTGTCACACCTCACTCTGTCACACCTCACTCCAATCACCTCACTCCATCACACCTCACTCTGTCACACCTCACTCGGTCACACCTCACTCTGTCATACCTCACTCCATCACACCTCACTCTGTCACACCTCACTCCGTCACACCTCACTCCATCACACCTCACTCTGTCACACCTCACTCCGTCACACCTCACTCCATCACACCTCACTCTGTCACACCTCACTCTGTCACACCTCACTCCAATCACCTCACTCCGTCACACCTCACTCCATCACACCTCACTCCAATCGCCTCACTCTATCACACCTCACTCCATCACACCTCACTCCAATCGCCTCACTCTGTCACGCCTCACTCCATCACACCTCACTCCACCTCACCTCGCTCTCACACCTCACTCCGTCACACCTCACTCCGTCACACCTCACTCCGTCACACCTCACTCCATCACACCTCACTGTGTCACACCTCACTCCGTCACTTCTCACTCTGTCACACCTCACTCTGTCTGAACTCACTCCGTTACACCTCACTCTGTCACACCTCACTCCAATTGCCTCACTACGTCACACTTCACTCAATCACACCTCACTCGGTCTCACCTCACTCTGTAATAACTCACTCCGATACATCTCGCTCCGTCACACCTCACACTGTCAGCCCTCACACTGTCAGACCTCGCTCTGTCATAACTCACTCTGTCACCCCTCACTCCATCTCGCCTCAATCTATCACACCTCACTCGGTCTCGCCTCACTCCATCTCGACTCACTCCATCACACCTCACTCTGTCACACCTCACTCTGTCACACCTCACTCCATCACACATCACTCTGTCACACCTCACTCTGTCACATCTCACTCCATTTCACCTGACTCCATTACACCTCACTCTGTCACACCTGAAACCATCACACCTCACTCCGACACACCTCACTCCGACACACCTCACTCCATCACACCTCACTCCATCACACCTCACTCTGTCACACCTCGCTCTGTCAAACCTCATTCGGTCTCACCGCACACTGTCACGCCTCACTCTGTCACACCCCACTCTGTCACACCTCACTCTGTCACACCTCATTCTGTCACACCACACTATATCACACCTCAATCATTTTCATCTCACTCCGTCTTGCCTCACTGCATCACACATCACTCCGTCTGTCCTTATTCCGACACGCCTCACTCCGTCACAACTCACTCTGTCACACCTCACTCCGAAACACCTCAGTCAATCTCACCTCACACAATAACACCTCATTCCATCACACCTCACTCTGTCACACCTCACTCCCTCACACCTCACTCTGTCACACCTCACTCCATGAAATCTCACTCCGACATACCACACTCCTACACACCTCACTCTCTCAGACCTCACTCCGTCACACCACACTCCGTGAAATCGCACTCCGACACACCACACTCCTACACGCCTCACTCTCTCAAACCTCATTCCATCACACCTCACTCTGTCACACCTCACTCCATAACACCTCACTGTGTCACACCTCACTCCATAACACCTCACTCCGACACACCTCACTCCATCACACTTCATGCTGTCACACCTCACTCCGTCATACCTCACTCTGTCACACCTCACTCTCTCACACCTCACTCTGTCACACCTCACTCCATCACACCTTACTCCATCACAGATCACTCTCTCACACCTCATTCCGTCACACCTCACTCTGTCACACCTCACTCCATCACACCTCACTCCATCACACAACACTCTCTCAAACCTCACTCCCACACACCTCACTCCAACACACCTCACTCCATCACACCTCATTCTGACACACCTCACTCCGTCACACCTCACTGTGTCACACCTCACTCCATCACACTTCACTCCATCACACATCACTCTCTCACACCTCACTCCAACAATCCTCACTCCAACACACCTCACTCCATCACACCTCACTATGTCCACCTCAATCTGACACACATCACCCCATCACACCTCACTCTGTCACACCTCACTCTCTCACACCTCACTCCGACACACCTCACTCCGTCGCACCTCACTGTGTCACACCTCACTCCGACACACCTCACTCCGACACACCTCACTCTGTCACACCTCACTGCGTCACACCTCACTCCGACACACCTCACTCCGTCACACCTCACTGTGTCACACCTCACTCCAACACACCTCACTCCAACACACCTCACTCAGTCACACCTCACTCCGTCACACCTCACTCCGTAACACATCAATCCATCACCCTCACTCTCTCACACCTCATTCACTCACACCTCACCCCATTGCACCTCACTCCATCTCGGCTCACTCCGGCACATCTCACTCCATCACACCTTAGTCAATCTCACCTCACACAATAACACCTCATTCCGTCACACCTCACTCTGTCACACCTCACTCCGTCACACCTCAGTCAATCTCACCTCACACAATAACACCTCATTCCATCACACCTCACTCTGTCACACCTCAGTCCCTCACACCTCACTCTGTCACACCTCACTCTGTCACGCCTCACTCCAATTGCCTCACTCCATCACACCTACCTCCATCACACCTCACTCTGTCACACCTCACTCTGTCACACCTCACTCCAATTGCCTCACTCCGTCACACCTCACTCTGTCACACCTCACTCCAATTGCCTCACTCCGTCACACCTCACTCTGTCACACCTCACTCCAATTGCCTCACTCCGTCACACCTCACTCCATCACACCTCACTCCAATCGCCTCACTCCATCACACCTCACTCCGTCACACCTCACTCCAATCGACTCACTCCGTCACACCTCACTCCAGTCACTAACTACATCACACCTCACTCTGTCAAACCTCAGTCCAATTGCCTCACTCCTTCACACCTCACTCCATCACACCTCACTCCATCATACCTCATTCCGTCACACCTCACACTGTCACACCTCACTCCGTCACACCTCACTCCATCACACCTCACTCCGTCACACCTCACTCCATCACACCTCACTCCGTCACACCTCACTCCAATCAGCTCACTCTGTCACAGCTCACTCCGTCACACCTCACTCTGTCACGCCTCACTCCAATCGCCTCACTCTGCCACACCTTGCTCTGTCACACCTCCTTCCGCCACACCTCACTCTGTCACACCTCACTCCAATCGCCTCACTCTGTCACACCTCACTCTGTCACACCTCACTCCATCACATCTCACTCTGTCACACCTCACTCTGCCCCACCTCACTCCGTTACACCTCACTCTGTCACACCTCACTCCAATTGCCTCACTCCGTCACACTTCACTCAATCACACCTCACTCGGTCTCACCTCGCTCTGTAATAACTCACTCCGATACATCTCGCTCCATCACCCCTCACACTGTCAGCCCTCACACTGTCAGACCACGCTCTGCCATAACTCACTCTGTCACCCCTCACTCCATCTCGCCTCAATCTATCGCACCTCACTCGGTCTAGCCTCACTCCATCTCGCCTCACTCCATCACACCTCACTCTGTCGCACCTCACTCCATCACACCTCACTCCAATTGCCTCACTCCTTCACACCTCACTCCATCACACCTCACTCCATTACACCTCACTCCGTCACACCTCACTCTGTCACACCTCACTCCAATTGCCTCACTCCGTCACACCTCACTCCATCACACCTCACTCCAATCGCCTCACTCCATCACACCTCACTCCGTCACACCTCACTCCAATCGACTCACTCCGTAACACCTCACTCCAATCACTAACTACATCACACCTCACTCTGTCAAACCTCAGTCCAATTGCCTCACTCCTTCACACCGCACTCCATCACACCTCACTCCATCACACCTCACTCCGTCACACCTCACTCCTTCACACCTCACTCCATCACACCTCACTCCATCACACCTCACTCCGTCACATCTCACTCTGTCACACCTCACTCCGTCACACCTCACTCCATCACACCTCACTCCGTCACACCTCACTCCAATCGCCTCACTCTGTCACACCTCACTCTGTCACACCTCACTCCATCACCCCTCACTCTGTCACACTCACTCCAATCTCCTCACTCCGACACACCTCACTCCGTCACACCTCACTCCATCACACCTCACTCCGTCACTCCTCACTCCATCACACCTCACTCCATCACACCTCACTCTATCACACCTCACTCCGTCACATCTCACTCTGTCACACCTCACTCCAATTGCCTCACTCCGTCACACCTCACTCTGTCACACCTCACTCCAATTGCCTCACTCCGTCAAACCTCACTCCGTCACACCTCACTCCAATCGCCTCACTCCGTCACACCTCACTCCAATCACTAACTCCATTACACCTCACTCTGTCACACCTCACTCTGTCACACCTCACTCCAATTGCCTCACTCCATCACACCTCATTCCATCACACCTCACTCCATCACACCTCACTACATCACACCTCACTCCGTCACACCTCACTCTGTCACACCTCACTCCGTCACACCTCACTCCGTCACACCTCACTCTGTCACACCTCACTCCGTCACACCTCACTCCGTCACACCTCACTCTGTCACACATCACTGCGTCACACCTCACTCCGTCACACCTCACTCCAATCAGCTCACTCCATCACACCTCACTCTGTCACACCTCACTCAGTCACACCTCACTACGTCACACCACACTCCGTCACACCTCACTCTGTCACACCTCACTCAGTCACACCTCACTCCGTCACACCACACTCCGTCACACCTCACTCCTTCACACCTCACTCCAATCGCCTCACTCCATCACACCTCACTCCAATCGCCTCACTCTGTCACACCTCACTCTGTCACACCTCACTCCATCACCCCTCACTCTGTCACACCTCACTCCAATCGCCTCACTCCATCACACCTCACTCCGTCACACCTCACGCCATCACACCTCACTCCATCACTCCTCACTCCATCACGCCTCACTCCACCTCACCTCGCTCTCACACCTCACTCTGTCACACCTCACTCCGTCACACCTCACTGTGTCACACCTCACTCCGTCACTTCTCACTCCGTCACACCTCACTCTGTCACACCTCACTCTGTCTGACCTCACTCCGTTACACCTCACTCCGTCACATCTCACTCCATCATACCTCACTCTGTCACACCTCACTCCGTCACATCTCACTCTGTCACACCTCACTCTGTCACACCTCACTCCGTCACACCTCACTGTGTCACACCTCACTCCGTCACATCTCACTCCGTTACACCTCAATCTGTCACATCTCACTCCAATTGCCTCACTGCGTCACACTTCACTCAATCACACCTCACTCGGTCTCGCCTCACTCTGTAATAACTCACTCCGATACATCTCGCTCCGTCACACCTCACACTGTCAGCCCTCACACTGTCAGACCTCGCTCTGTCATAACTCACTCTGTCACCCCTCACTCCATCTCGCCTCAATCTATCACACCTCACTCGGTCTCGCCTCAGTCCATCACACCTCACTCCAATCACCTCACTCCGTCACACCTCACTCCATCACACCTCACTCCAATCACCTCACTCCATCACACCTCACTCCATCACACCTCACTCCATCACACCTCACTCCAATCACCTCACTCCAATCACCTCACTCTGTCACACCTCACTCCATCACACCACACTCCAATCACCTCACTCCATCACACATCACTCCATCACACCTCACTCCGTCACACCTCACTCTGTCACACCTCACTCCAATCACCTCACTCCATCACACCTCACTCCGTCACACCTCACTCCGTCACACCTCACTCTGTCATACCTCACTCCATCACACCTCACTCTGTCACACCTCACTCTGTCACACCTCACTCCAATCACCTCACTCCATCACACCTCACTCCGTCACACCTCACTCAAAACACCACACTCTGTCACACCTCACTCCATCACAACTCACTCAAATCGCCTCACTCCATCACACCTCACTCCATCACACCTCACTCCAATCGCCTCACTCTGTCACACCTCACTCCGTCACACCTCACTCCATCACACCTCACTGTGTCACACCTCACTCCATCACTTCTCACTCTGTCACACCTCACTCTGTCTGAACTCACTCCGTTACACCTCACTCCGTCACACCTCACTCCAATTGCCTCACTCCGTCACACTTCACTCAATCACACCTCACTCGGTCTCACCTCGCTCTGTAATAACTCACTCCGAGACATCTCGCTCCGTCACAGCTCACACTGTCAGCCCTCACACTGTCAGACCTCGCTCTGTCATAACTCACTCTGTCACCCCTCACTCCATCTCACCTCAATCTATCACACCTCACTCGGTCTCGCCTCACTCCATCTCGACTCACTCCATCACACCTCACTCTGTCACACCTCACTCCATCACACATCACTCTGTCACACCTCACTCTGTCACACCTCACTCTGTCACATCTCACTCCATTTCACCTGACTCCATTACACCTCACTCTGTCACACCTGAAACCATCACACCTCACTCCGACACACCTCACTCCGACACACCTCACTCCATCACACCTCACTCCATCACACCTCACTCCATCACACCTCACTCTGTCACACCTCACTCCGACACACCTCAGTCCGACACACCTCACTCCGACACACCTCACTCCATCACACCTCACTCCATCACACCTCGCTCTGTCAAACCTCATTCGGTCTCACCGCACTCTGTCACGCCTCACTCTGTCACACCTCACTCTGTCACACCTCACACTGTCACGCCTCACTCTGTCACACCTCACTCTGTCACACCTCACTCTGTCACACCTCACTCTGTCACACCCCACTCTGTCACACCTCACTCTGTCACACCTCACTCTGTCACACCTCACTCTGTCACATCACACTATATCACACCTCAATCATTTTCACCTCACTCCGTCTTGCCTCACTGCATCACACATCACTCCGTCTGTCCTTATTCCGACACGCCTCACTCCGTCACAACTCACTCTGTCACACCTCATTCCGAAACACCTCATTCCATCACGCCTCACTCCGACACACCTCACTCTATTACGCCTCACTCCGAAACACCTCACTCCTACACACCTCACTCTCTCACACCTCTCCCTGTCACGCCTCATTCCATCACAGCTCAATCTGTCACACCTCACTTTGTCACACCTCACTCCGTGAAATCTCACTCCGACAAACCACACTCCTACACACCTCAGTCTCTCAGACCTCACTCCGTCACACCTCACTCCGTGAAATCGCACTCCGACACACCACACTCCTACATGCCTCACTCTCTCACACCTCATTCCGTCACACCTCACTCCAACAAACCTCATTCCATCACACCTCACTCTGTCACACCTCACTCCATCACATCTCACTGTGTCACACCTCACTCCGACACACCTCACTCCGACACACCTCACTCCATCACACTTCACGCTGTCACACCTCACTCCGTCATACCTCACTCCATCACACCTCACTCCATCATAGATCACTCTCTCACACCTCATTCTGTCACACCTCACTCTGTCACACCTCACTCCATCACACCTCACTCCATCACACATCACTCTCTCACACATCACTCCAACACACCTCACTCCAACACACCTCACTCCAACACACCTCACTCTGACACACCTCACTCCGTCACACCTCACTGTGTCACACCTCACTTCAACACACCTCACTCCAACACACCTCACTCCGTCACACCTCACTCCATCACACATCACTCTCTCACACCTCACTCCAACACACCTCACTCCAACATACCTCACTCCATCACACCTCACTCTGTCACACCTCACTCTGACACACCTCACCCCATCACACCTCACTCTGTCACACCTCACTGTGTCACACCTCACTCCAACACACCTCACTCCGTCACACCTCACTGTGTCACACCTCACTCCAACACACCTCACTCCATCAAACCTCACTCTGTCACACCTCACTTCGTCACACCTCACTCCGTAACACATCAATCCATCACCCTCACTCTCTCAAAACTCATTCACTCACACCTCACCCCATTGCACCTCACTCCATCTCGCCACACTCTGGCACATCTCACTCCATCACACCTCACTCCATCTCACCTCACTCAATACACCTCATTCCATCACACCTCACTCTGTCACACCTCACTCCGTCACACCTCAGTCAATCTCACCTCACACAATAACACCTCATTCCATCACACCTCACTCTGTCACACCTCACTCCCTCACACCTCACTCTGTCACACCTCACTCCGTGAAATCTCACTCCGACATACCACACTCCTACAAACCTCACTCTCTCAGACCTCACTCCGTCACACCTCACTCCGTGAAATCGCACTCCGACACACCACACTCCTACACGCCTCACTCTCTCAAACCTCATTCCGTCACACCTCACTCCATCAAACCTCATTCCATCGCACCTCACTCTGTCACACCTCACTCCATAACACCTCACTGTGTCACACCTCACTCCGACACACCTCACTCCGACACACCTCACTCCATCACACTTCACGCTGTCACACCTCACTCCGTCATACCTCACTCTGTCACACCTCACTCTGTCACACCTCACTCTGTCACACCTCACTCTCTCACACCTCACTCCGTCATACCTCACTCTGTCACACCTCACTCTCTCACACCTCACTCTGTCACACCTCACTCCATCACACCTTACTCCATCACAGATCACTCTCTCACACCTCATTCCGTCACACCTCACTCTGTCACACCTCACTCCATCACACCTCACTCCATCACACAACACTCTCTCAAACCTCACTCCAACACACCTCACTCCAACACACCTCACTCCATCACACCTCATTCTGACACACCTCACTCTCTCACACCTCACTCCGACACACCTCACTCCGTCACACCTCACTGTGTCACACCTCACTCCGACACACCTCACTCTGTCACACCTCACTGCGTCACACCTCACTCCGACACACCTCCCTCCATCACACCTCACTGTGTCACACCTCACTCCAACACACCTCACTCCAACACACCTCACTCAGTCACACCTCACTCCGTCACACCTCACTCCGTAACACATCAATTCATCACCCTCACTCTCTCACACCTCATTCACTCACACCTCACCCCATTGCACCTCACTCCATCTCGGCTCACTCCGGCACATCTCACTCCATCACACCTTAGTCAATCTCACCTCACACAATAACACCTCATTCCGTCACACCTCACTCTGTCACACCTCACTCCGTCACACCTCAGTCAATCTCACCTCACACAATAACACCTCATTCCATCACACCTCACTCTGTCACACCTCAGTCCCTCACACCTCACTCTGTCACACCTCACTCTGTCACGCCTCACTCCAATTGCCTCACTCCATCACACCTACCTCCATCACACCTCACTCTGTCACACCTCACTCTGTCACACCTCACTCCAATTGCCTCACTCCGTCACACCTCACTCTGTCACACCTCACTCCAATTGCCTCACTCCGTCACACCTCACTCCATCACACCTCACTCCAATCGCCTCACTCCATCACACCTCACTCCGTCACACCTCACTCCAATCGACTCACTCCGTCACACCTCACTCCAATCACTAACTACATCACACCTCACTCTGTCATACCTCAGTCCAATTGCCTCACTCCTTCACACCTCACTCCATCACACCTCACTCCATCAAACCTCACTCCGTCACACCTCACTCCGTCACACCTCACTCCATCACACCTCACTCCGTCACACCTCACTCTGTCACGCCTCACTCCAATCGCCTCACTCTGCCACACCTTGCTCTGTCACACCTCCTTCCGCCACACCTCACTCCGTCACAACTCACTCTGTCACACCTCACTCCAATCGCCTCACTCTGTCACACCTCACTCTGTCACACCTCACTCCATCAAACCTCACTCCGTCACACCTCACTCCAATCAGCTCACTCTGTCACACCTCACTCTGTCACACCTCACTCCATCACCCCTCACTCTGTCACACTCACTCCAATCTCCTCACTCCGACACACCTCACTCCGTCACACCTCACTCCATCACACCTCACTCCGTCACTCCTCACTCCATCACACCTCACTCCATCACACCTCACTCTATCACACCTCACTCCGTCACATCTCACTCTGTCACACCTCACTCCAATTGCCTCACTCCGTCACACCTCACTCTGTCACACCTCACTCCAATTGCCTCACTCCGTCGAACCTCACTCCGTCACACCTCACTCCAATCGCCTCACTCCGTCACACCTCACTCCAATCACTAACTCCATTACACCTCACTCTGTCACACCTCACTCTGTCACACCTCACTCCAATTGCCTCACTCCATCACACCTCATTCCATCACACCTCACTCCATCACACCTCACTACATCACACCTCACTCCGTCACACCTCACTCTGTCACACCTCACTCCGTCACACCTCACTCCGTCACACCTCACTCTGTCACACCTCACTCCGTCACACCTCACTCCGTCACACCTCACTCTGTCACACATCACTGCGTCACACCTCACTCCGTCACACCTCACTCCAATCAGCTCACTCCATCACACCTCACTCTGTCACACCTCACTCAGTCACACCTCACTACGTCACACCACACTCCGTCACACCTCACTCTGTCACACCTCACTCAGTCACACCTCACTCCGTCACACCACACTCCGTCACACCTCACTCCTTCACACCTCACTCCAATCGCCTCACTCCATCACACCTCACTCCAATCGCCTCACTCTGTCACACCTCACTCTGTCACACCTCACTCCATCACCCCTCACTCTGTCACACCTCACTCCAATCGCCTCACTCCATCACACCTCACTCCGTCACACCTCACGCCATCACACCTCACTCCATCACACCTCACTCCATCACGCCTCACTCCACCTCACCTCGCTCTCACACCTCACTCTGTCACACCTCACTCCGTCACACCTCACTGTGTCACACCTCACTCCGTCACTTCTCACTCCGTCACATCTCACTCTGTCACACCTCACTCTGTCTGACCTCACTCCGTTACACCTCACTCCGTCACATCTCACTCCATCATACCTCACTCTGTCACACCTCACTCCGTCACATCTCACTCTGTCACACCTCACTCTGTCACACCTCACTCTGTCACACCTCACTGTGTCACACCTCACTCCGTCACATCTCACTCCGTTACACCTCACTCTGTCACATCTCACTCCAATTGCCTCACTGCGTCACACTTCACTCAATCACACCTCACTCGGTCTCGCCTCACTCTGCAATAACTCACTCCGATACATCTCGCTCCGTCACACCTCACACTGTCAGCCCTCACACTGTCAGACCTCGCTCTGTCATAACTCACTCTGTCACCCCTCACTCCATCTCGCCTCAATCTATCACACCTCACTCGGTTTCGCCTCAGTCCATCACACCTCACTCCAATCACCTCACTCCGTCACACCTCACTCCATCACACCTCACTCCAATCACCTCACTCCATCACACCTCACTCCATCACACCTCACTCCATCACACCTCACTCCAATCACCTCACTCCAATCACCTCACTCTGTCACACCTCACTCCATCACACCACACTCCAATCACCTCACTCCATCACACATCACTCCATCACACCTCACTCCGTCACACCTCACTCTGTCACACCTCACTCCAATCACCTCACTCCATCACACCTCACTCCGTCACACCTCACTCCGTCACACCTCACTCTGTCATACCTCACTCCATCACACCTCACTCTGTCACACCTCACTCTGTCACACCTCACTCCAATCACCTCACTCCATCACACCTCACTCCGTCACACCTCACTCCGTCACACCTCACTCTGTCATACCTCACTCCATCACACCTCACTCTGTCACACCTCACTCTGTCACACCTCACTCCAATCACCTCACTCCATCACACCTCACTCCGTCACACCTCACTCAAAACACCACACTCTGTCACACCTCACTCCATCACAACTCACTCCAATCGCCTCACTCCATCACACCTCACTCCATCACACCTCACTCCAATCGCCTCACTCTGTCACACCTCACTCCGTCACACCTCACTCCATCACACCTCACTGTGTCACACCTCACTCCATCACTTCTCACTCTGTCACACCTCACTCTGTCTGAACTCACTCCGTTACACCTCACTCCGTCACACCTCACTCCAATTGCCTCACTCCGTCACACTTCACTCAATCACACCTCACTCGGTCTCACCTCGCTCTGTAATAACTCACTCCGAGACATCTCGCTCCGTCACAGCTCACACTGTCAGCCCTCACACTGTCAGACCTCGCTCTGTCATAACTCACTCTGTCACCCCTCACTCCATCTCGCCTCAATCTATCACACCTCACTCGGTCTCGCCTCACTCCATCTCGACTCACTCCATCACACCTCACTCTGTCACACCTCACTCTGTCACATCTCACTCCATTTCACCTGACTCCATTACACCTCACTCTGTCACACCTGAAACCATCACACCTCACTCCGACACACCTCACTCCGACACACCTCACTCCATCACACCTCACTCCATCACACCTCACTCTGTCACACCTCACTCCGACACACCTCAGTCCGACACACCTCACTCCGACACACCTCACTCCATCACACCTCACTCCATCACACCTCGCTCTGTCAAACCTCATTCGGTCTCACCGCACTCTGTCACGCCTCACTCTGTCACACCTCACTCTGTCACACCTCACACTGTCACGCCTCACTCTGTCACACCTCACTCTGTCACACCTCACTCTGTCACACCTCACTCTGTCACACCCCACTCTGTCACACCCCACTCTGTCACATCACACTATATCACACCTCAATCATTTTCACCTCACTCCGTCTTGCCTCACTGCATCACACATCACTCCGTCTGTCCTTATTCCGACACGCCTCACTCCGTCACAACTCACTCTGTCACACCTCATTCCGAAACACCTCATTCCATCACGCCTCACTCCGACACACCTCACTCTATTACGCCTCACTCCGAAACACCTCACTCCTACACACCTCACTCTCTCACACCTCTCCCTGTCACGCCTCATTCCATCACAGCTCAATCTGTCACACCTCACTTTGTCACACCTCACTCCGTGAAATCTCACTCCGACAAACCACACTCCTACACACCTCAGTCTCTCAGACCTCACTCCGTCACACCTCACTCCGTGAAATCGCACTCCGACACACCACACTCCTACATGCCTCACTCTCTCACACCTCATTCCGTCACACCTCACTCCGACAAACCTCATTCCATCACACCTCACTCTGTCACACCTCACTCCATCACATCTCACTGTGTCACACCTCACTCCGACACACCTCACTCCGACACACCTCACTCCATCACACTTCACGCTGTCACACCTCACTCCGTCATACCTCACTCCATCACACCTCACTCCATCATAGATCACTCTCTCACACCTCATTCTGTCACACCTCACTCTGTCACACCTCACTCCATCACACCTCACTCCATCACACATCACTCTCTCACACATCACTCCAACACACCTCACTCCAACACACCTCACTCCAACACACCTCACTCTGACACACCTCACTCCGTCACACCTCACTGTGTCACACCTCACTCCGTCACACCTCACTCCATCACACATCACTCTCTCACACCTCACTCCGTCACACCTCACTGTGTCACACCTCACTCCAACACACCTCACTCCAACACACCTCACTCCGTCACACCTCACTCCATCACACATCACTCTCTCACACCTCACTCCAACACACCTCACTCCAACATACCTCACTCCATCACACCTCACTCTGTCACACCTCACTCTGACACACCTCACCCCATCACACCTCACTCTGTCACACCTCACTGTGTCACACCTCACTCCAACACACCTCACTCCGTCACACCTCACTGTGTCACACCTCACTCCAACACACCTCACTCCATCAAACCTCACTCTGTCACACCTCACTTCGTCACACCTCACTCCGTAACACATCAATCCATCACCCTCACTCTCTCACAACTCATTCACTCACACCTCACCCCATTGCACCTCACTCCATCTCGCCACACTCTGGCACATCTCACTCCATCACACCTCACTCCATCTCACCTCACTCAATACACCTCATTCCATCACACCTCACTCTGTCACACCTCACTCCGTCACACCTCAGTCAATCTCACCTCACACAATAACACCTCATTCCATCACACCTCACTCTGTCACACCTCACTCCCTCACACCTCACTCTGTCACACCTCACTCCGTGAAATCTCACTCCGACATACCACACTCCTACACACCTCACTCTCTCAGACCTCACTCCGTCACACTTCACTCCGTGAAATCGCACTCCGACACACCACACTCCTACACGCCTCAGTCTCTCAAACCTCATTCCGTCACACCTCACTCCATCAAACCTCATTCCATCACACCTCACTCTGTCACACCTCACTCCATAACACCTCACTGTGTCACACCTCACTCCGACACACCTCACTCCGACACACCTCACTCCATCACACTTCACGCTGTCACACCTCACTCCGTCATACCTCACTCTGTCACACCTCACTCTGTCACACCTCACTCTCTCACACCTCACTCCGTCATACCTCACTCTGTCACACCTCACTCCATCACACCTCACTCTGTCACACCTCACTCCATCACACCTTACTCCATCACAGATCACTCTCTCACACCTCATTCCGTCACACCTCACTCTGTCACACCTCACTCCATCACACCTCACTCCATCACACAACACTCTCTCAAACCTCACTCCAACACACCTCACTCCAACACACCTCACTCCATCACACCTCATTCTGACACACCTCACTCTCTCACACCTCACTGTGTCACACCTCACTCCGACACACCTCACTCTGTCACACCTCACTGTGTCACACCTCACTCCGACACACCTCACTCTGTCACACCTCACTGCGTCACACCTCACTCCGACACACCTCCCTCCATCACACCTCACTGTGTCACACCTCACTCCAACACACCTCACTCCAACACACCTCACTCTCTCACACCTCACTCCGACACACCTCACTCCGTCACACCTCACTGTGTCACACCTCACTCCGACACACCTCACTCTGTCACACCTCACTGCGTCACACCTCACTCCGACACACCTCCCTCCATCACACCTCACTGTGTCACACCTCACTCCAACACACCTCACTCCAACACACCTCACTCAGTCACACCTCACTCCGTCACACCTCACTCCGTAACACATCAATTCATCACCCTCACTCTCTCACACCTCATTCACTCACACCTCACCCCATTGCACCTCACTCCATCTCGGCTCACTCCGGCACATCTCACTCCATCACACCTTAGTCAATCTCACCTCACACAATAACACCTCATTCCGTCACACCTCACTCTGTCACACCTCACTCCGTCACACCTCAGTCAATCTCACCTCACACAATAACACCTCATTCCATCACACCTCACTCTGTCACACCTCAGTCCCTCACACCTCACTCTGTCACACCTCACTCTGTCACGCCTCACTCCAATTGCCTCACTCCATCACACCTACCTCCATCACACCTCACTCTGTCACACCTCACTCTGTCACACCTCACTCCAATTGCCTCATTCCGTCACACCTCACTCTGTCACACCTCACTCCAATTGCCTCACTCCGTCACACCTCACTCCATCACACCTCACTCCAATCGCCTCACTCCATCACACCTCACTCCGTCACACCTCACTCCAATCGACTCACTCCGTCACACCTCACTCCAATCACTAACTACATCACAACTCACTCTGTCACACCTCACTCCAATCGCCTCACTCTGTCACACCTCACTCTGTCACACCTCACTCCATCAAACCTCACTCCGTCACACCTCACTCCAATCAGCTCACTCTGTCACACCTCACTCCGTCACACCTCACTCTGTCACGCCTCACTCCAATCGCCTCACTCTGCCACACCTTGCTCTGTCACACCTCCTTCCGCCACACCTCGCTCTGTCACACCTCACTACGACACATCTCACTCCATCACACCTCACTCTCTCTCACCTCACTCCAACACACCTCACTCCTTCACACCTCACTCTCTCACACCTTACTCCAACACACCTCACTCCATCACACCTCACTCTGTCACACCTCCTTCCGCCACACCTCACTCCGTCACACCTCACTCTGTCACACCTCACTCCAATCGCCTCACTCTGTCACACCTCACTCTGTCACACCTCACTCCATCACCCCTCACTCTGTCACACTCACTCCAATCTCCTCACTCCGAAACACCTCACTCCGTCACACCTCACTCCGTCACACCGCACTCCATCACGCCTCACTCCATCATGCCTCACTCCACCTCACCTCGCTCTCACACCTCACTCCGTCACATCTCACTCCGTCACATCTCACTCTGTCACACCTCACTGTCCGACCTCACTCCGTTACACCTCACTCTGTCACACCTCACTCCAATTGCCTCACTCCGTCACACTTCACTCAATCACACCTCACTCGGTCTCACCTCGCTCTGTAATAACTCACTCCGATACATCTCGCTCCGTCACCCCTCACACTGTCAGCCCTCACACTGTCAGACCTCGCTCTGTCATAACTCACTCTGTCACCCCTCACTCCATCTCACCTCAATCTATCACACCTCACTCGGTCTCGCCTCACTCCATCTCGCCTCACTCCATCACACCTCACTCTGTCACACCTCACTCCGACACACCTCACTCCATCACACATCACTCTGTCACACCTCACTCTGTCACACCTCACTCCAATTGCCTCACTCCTTCACACCTCACTCCATCACACCTCACTCCATCACACCTCACTCCATCACACCTCACTCCATCACACCTCACTCTGTCACACCTCACTCCGTCACACCTCACTCTGTCACACCTCACTCCAATTGCCTCACTCCGTCACACCTCACTCTGTCACACCTCACTCCAATTGCCTCACTCCGTCACACCTCACACCATCACACCTCACTCCAATCGCCTCACTCCATCACACCTCATTCCGTCACACCTCACTCCAATCGACTCACTCCGTAACACCTCACTCCAATCACTAACTACATCACACCTCACTCCATCACACCTCACTCAGTCACACCTCACTCCATCACACCTCACTCAGTCACACCTCACTCTGTCACACCTCACTCCGTCACACCTCTCTCCGTCACACCTCACTCCATCACACCTCACTCCGTCACACTTCACTCCAATCAGCTCATTCCATCACACCTCACTCTCTCACACCTCACTCCGACACACCTCACTCTGTCACACCTCACTGCGTCACACCTCACTCCGACACACCTCCCTCCATCACACCTCACTGTGTCACACCTCACTCCAACACACCTCACTCCAACACACCTCACTCAGTCACACCTCACTCTGTCACACCTCACTCCGTAACACATCAATCCATCACCCTCACTCTCTCACACCTCATTCACTCACACCTCACCCCATTGCACCTCACTCCATCTCGGCTCACTCCGGCACATCTCACTCCATCACACCTTAGTCAATCTCACCTCACACAATAACACCTCATTCCGTCACACCTCACTCTGTCACACCTCACTCCGTCACACCTCAGTCAATCTCACCTCACACAATAACACCTCATTCCATCACACCTCACTCTGTCACACCTCAGTCCCTCACACCTCACTCTGTCACACCTCACTCTGTCACACCTCACTCTGTCACACCTCAGTCAATCTCACCTCACACAATAACACCTCATTCCGTCACACCTCACTCTGTCACACCTCACTCCGTCACACCTCAGTCAATCTCACCTCACACAATAACACCTCATTCCATCACACCTCACTCTGTCACACCTCAGTCCCTCACACCTCACTCTGTCACATCTCACTCTGTCACACCTCACTCTGTCACACCTCACTCCAATTGCCTCACTCCATCACACCTACCTCCATCACACCTCACTCTGTCACACCTCACTCTGTCACACCTCACTCCGTCACACCTCAGTCAATCTCACCTCACACAATAACACCTCGTTCCATCACACCTCACTCTGTCACACCTCAGTCCCTCACACCTCACTCTGTCACACCTCACTCTGTCACACCTCACTCCAATTGCCTCACTCCATCACACCTACCTCCATCACACCTCACTCTGTCACACCTCACTCTGTCACACCTCACTCTGTCACACCTCACTCCAATTGCCTCACTCCGTCACACCTCACTCTGTCACACCTCACTCCAATAGCCTCACTCCGTCACACCTCACTCCATCACACCTCACTCCAATCGCCTCACTCCATCACACCTCACTCCGTCACACCTCACTCCAATCGACTCACTCCGTCACACCTCACTCCAATCACTAACTACATCACACCTCACTCTGTCAAACCTCAGTCCAATTGCCTCACTCCTTCACACCTCACTCCGTCACACCTCACTCCATCATACCTCACTCCGTCACACCTCACTCCGTCACACCTCACTCTGTCACACCTCACTCCATCACACCTCACTCTCTCACACCTCACTCCAACAATCCTCACTCCAACACACCTCACTCCATCACACCTCACTCCGTCACACCTCACTCTGTCACACCTCACTCCATCACACCTCACTCTCTCACACCTCACTCCAACAATCCTCACTCCAACACACCTCACTCCATCACACCTCACTCTGTCACACCTCACTCTCTCACACCTCACTCCGACATACCTCACTCCGTCACACCTCACTGTGTCACACCTCACTCCGACATACCTCACTCCGTCACACCTCACTGTGTCACACCTCACTCCGACACACCTCACTCTGTCACACCTCACTGCGTCACACCTCGCTCCGACACACCTCACTCCGTCACACCTCACTGTGTCACACCTCACTCCAACACACCTCACTCCAACACACCTCACTCAGTCACACCTCACTCCGTCACACCTCACTCCGTAACACATCAATCCATCACCCTCACTCTCTCACACCTCATTCACTCACACCTCACCCCATTGCACCTCACTCCATCTCGGCTCACTCCGGCACATCTCACTCCATCACACCTTAGTCAATCTCACCTCACACAATAACACCTCATTCCGTCACACCTCACTCTGTCACACCTCACTCCGTCACACCTCAGTCAATCTCACCTCACACAATAACACCTCATTCCATCACACCTCACTCTGTCACACCTCAGTCCCTCACACCTCACTCTGTCACATCTCACTCTGTCACACCTCACTCTGTCACACCTCACTCCAATTGCCTCACTCCATCACACCTACCTCCATCACACCTCACTCTGTCACACCTCACTCTGTCACACCTCACTCCAATTGCCTCACTCCGTCACACCTCACTCTGTCACACCTCACTCCAATTGCCTCACTCCGTCACACCTCACTCCAATCGACTCACTCCGTCACACCTCACTCCAATCACTAACTACATCACACCTCACTCTGTCAAACCTCAGTCCAATTGCCTCACTCCTTCACGCCTCACTCCATCACACCTCACTCCGTTACACCTCACTCCATCACACCTCACTCCGTCACACCTCACTCCAATCAGCTCACTCTGTCACACCTCACTCTGTCACACCTCCTTCCGCCACACCTCACTCCGTCACATCTCACTCTGTCACACCTCACTCCAATCGCCTCACTCTGTCACACCGCACTCTGTCACACCTCACTCCATCACCCCTCACTCCATCACCCCTCACTCCATCATGCCTCACTCCACCTCACCTCGCTCTCACACCTCACTCTGTCACACCTCACTCTGTCACACCTCACTCCATCACCCCTCACTCTGTCACACTCACTCCAATCTCCTCACTCCGAAACACCTCACTCCGTCACACCTCACTCCAATCGACTCACTCCGTAACACCTCACTCCAATCACTAACTACAGCACAACTCACTCCATCACACCTCACTCCGTCACACCTCACTCTGTCACACCTCACTCCGTCACACCTCTCTCCGTCACACCTCACTCCATCACACCTCACTCCGTAACACCTCACTCCAATCAGCTCACTCCATCACACCTCACTGTGTCACACCTCACTCCAATCGCCTCACTCTGTCACACCTCCTTCCGCCACACCTCACTCCGTCACACCTCACTCTGTCACACCTCACTCCAATCGCCTCACTCTGTCACACCTCACTCTGTCACACCTCACTCCATCACCCCTCACTCTGTCACACTCACTCCAATCTCCTCACTCCGAAACACCTCACTCCGTCACACCTCATTCCGTCACACCTCACTCTGTCACACCACACTCCATCACACTTCACTCCATCACACAACACTCTCTCAAACCTCACTCCAACACACCTCCCTCCAACACACCTCACTCCATCACACCTCACTCCAACACACCTCCCTCCAACACACCTCACTCCATCACACCTCACTCTGTCACACCTCACTCTCTCACACCTCACTCCGACACACCTCACTCCGTCACACCTCACTGCGTCACACCTCACTCCGACACACCTCACTCCATCACACCTCACCATGTCACACCTCACTGTGTCACACCTCACTCCAACACACCTCACTCCAACACACCTCACTCAGTCACACCTCACTCCGTCACACCTCATTCCGTAACACATCAATCCATCACCCTCACTCTCTCACACCTCATTCACTCACACCTCACCCCATTGCACCTCACTCCATCTCGGCTCACTCCGGCACATCTCACTCCATCACACCTTAGTCAATCTCACCTCACACAATAACACCTCATTCCGTCACACCTCACTCTGTCACACCTCACTCCGTCACACCTCAGTCAATCTCACCTCACACAATAACACCTCATTCCATCACACCTCACTCTGTCACACCTCAGTCCCTCACACCTCACTCTGTCACATCTCACTCTGTCACACCTCACTCTGTCACACCTCACTCCAATTGCCTCACTCCATCACACCTACCTCCATCACACCTCACTCTGTCACACCTCACTCTGTCACACCTCACTCCAATTGCCTCACTCCGTCACACCTCACTCTGTCACACCTCACTCCAATTGCCTCACTCCGTCACACCTCACTCCAATCGACTCACTCCGTCACACCTCACTCCAATCACTAACTACATCACACCTCACTCTGTCAAACCTCAGTCCAATTGCCTCACTCCTTCACGCCTCACTCCATCACACCTCACTCCGTTACACCTCACTCCATCACACCTCACTCCGTCACACCTCACTCCAATCAGCTCACTCTGTCACACCTCACTCTGTCACACCTCACTCCGTCACACCTCTCTCCGTCACACCTCACTCCGTCACACCTCTCTCCGTCACACCTCACTCCATCACACCTCACTCCGTCACACCTCACTCCATCACACAACACTCTCTCAAACCTCACTCCAACACACCTCACTCCAACACACCTCACTCCATCACACCTCATTCTGACACACCTCACTCTCTCACACCTCACTCCGACACACCTCACTCCGTCACACCTCACTGTGTCACACCTCACTCCGACACACCTCACTCTGTCACACCTCACTGCGTCACACCTCACTCCGACACACCTCCCTCCATCACACCTCACTGTGTCACACCTCACTCCAACACACCTCACTCCAACACACCTCACTCAGTCACACCTCACTCCGTCACACCTCACTCCGTAACACATCAATTCATCACCCTCACTCTCTCACACCTCATTCACTCACACCTCCCCCCATTGCACCTCACTCCATCTCGGCTCACTCCGGCACATCTCACTCCATCACACCTTAGTCAATCTCACCTCACACAATAACACCTCATTCCGTCACACCTCACTCTGTCACACCTCACTCCGTCACACCTCAGTCAATCTCACCTCACACAATAACACCTCATTCCATCACACCTCACTCTGTCACACCTCAGTCCCTCACACCTCACTCTGTCACACCTCACTCTGTCACGCCTCACTCCAATTGCCTCACTCCATCACACCTACCTCCATCACACCTCACTCTGTCACACCTCACTCTGTCACACCTCACTCCAATTGCCTCACTCCGTCACACCTCACTCTGTCACACCTCACTCCAATTGCCTCACTCCGTCACACCTCACTCCATCACACCTCACTCCAATCGCCTCACTCCATCACACCTCACTCCGTCACACCTCACTCCAATCGACTCACTCCGTCACACCTCACTCCAATCACTAACTACATCACACCTCACTCTGTCAAACCTCAGTCCAATTGCCTCACTCCTTCACACCTCACTCCATCACACCTCACTCCATCATACCTCACTCCGTCACACCTCACTCCGTCACACCTCACTCCATCACACCTCACTCCGTCACACCTCACTCTGTCACGCCTCACTCCAATCGCCTCACTCTGCCACACCTTGCTCTGTCACACCTCCTTCCGCCACACCTCACTCCGTCACAACTCACTCTGTCACACCTCACTCCAATCGCCTCACTCTGTCACACCTCACTCTGTCACACCTCACTCCATCAAACCTCACTCCGTCACACCTCACTCCAATCAGCTCACTCTGTCACACCTCACTCCGTCACACCTCACTCTGTCACGCCTCACTCCAATCGCCTCACTCTGCCACACCTTGCTCTGTCACACCTCCTTCCGCCACACCTCGCTCTGTCACACCTCACTCTGTCACACCTCACTCCAATCGCCTCACTCCATCACACCTCACTCTGTCACACCTCACTCCATCACCCCTCACTCTGTCACACTCACTCCAATCGACTCACTCCGTCACACCTCACTCCAATCACTAACTACATCACACCTCACTCTGTCAAACCTCAGTCCAATTGCCTCACTCCTTCACACCTCACTCCATCACACCTCACTCCATCATACCTCACTCCGTCACACCTCACTCCGTCACACCTCACTCCATCACACCTCACTCCGTCACACCTCACTCTGTCACGCCTCACTCCAATCGCCTCACTCTGTCACACCTCACTCTGTCACACCTCACTCCATCAAACCTCACTCCGTCACACCTCACTCCAATCAGCTCACTCTGTCACACCTCACTCCGTCACACCTCACTCTGTCACACCTCACTCCAATCGCCTCACTCTGTCACACCTCACTCTGTCACACCTCACTCCATCACCCCTCACTCTGTCACACTCACTCCAATCTCCTCACTCCGAAACACCTCACTCCGTCATACCTCACTCCGTCACACCGCACTCCATCACGCCTCACTCCATCATGCCTCACTCCACCTCACCTCGCTCTCACACATCACTCCGTCACATCTCACTCCGTCACATCTCACTCTGTCACACCTCACTGTCCGACCTCACTCCGTTACACCTCACTCTGTCACACCTCACTCCAATTGCCTCACTCCGTCACACTTCACTCAATCACACCTCACTCGGTCTCACCTCGCTCTGTAATAACTCACTCCGATACATCTCGCTCCGTCACCCCTCACACTGTCAGCCCTCACACTGTCAGACCTCGCTCTGTCATAACTCACTCTGTCACCCCTCACTCCATCTCACCTCAATCTATCACACCTCACTCGGTCTCGCCTCACTCCATCTCGCCTCACTCCATCACACCTCACTCTGTCACACCTCACTCCGACACACCTCACTCCATCACACATCACTCTGTCACACCTCACTCTGTCACACCTCACTCCAATTGCCTCACTCCTTCACACCTCACTCCATCACACCTCACTCCATCACACCTCACTCCGTCACACCTCACTCTGTCACACCTCACTCCAATTGCCTCACTCCGTCACACCTCACTCTGTCACACCTCACTCCAATTGCCTCACTCCGTCACACCTCACTCCATCACACCTCACTCCAATCGCCTCACTCCATCACACCTCATTCCGTCACACCTCACTCCAATCGACTCACTCCGTAACACCTCACTCCAATCACTAACTACATCACACCTCACTCCATCACACCTCACTCAGTCACACCTCACTCTGTCACACCTCACTCCGTCACACCTCACTCTGTCACACCTCTCTCCGTCACACCTCACTCCATCACACCTCACTCCGTCACACTTCACTCCAATCAGCTCATTCCATCACACCTCACTGTGTCACACCTCACTCTGTCACACCTCACTGCGTCACACCTCACTCCGACACACCTCCCTCCATCACACCTCACTGTGTCACACCTCACTCCAACACACCTCACTCCAACACACCTCACTCAGTCACACCTCACTCTGTCACACCTCACTCCGTAACACATCAATCCATCACCCTCACTCTCTCACACCTCATTCACTCACACCTCACCCCATTGCACCTCACTCCATCTCGGCTCACTCCGGCACATCTCACTCCATCACACCTCACTCCGTCACACCTTAGTCAATCTCACCTCACACAATAACACCTCATTCCGTCACACCTCACTCTGTCACACCTCACTCCGTCACACCTCAGTCAATCTCACCTCACACAATAACACCTCATTCCATCACACCTCACTCTGTCACACCTCAGTCCCTCACACCTCACTCTGTCACATCTCACTCTGTCACACCTCACTCTGTCACACCTCACTCCAATTGCCTCACTCCATCACACCTACCTCCATCACACCTCACTCTGTCACACCTCACTCTGTCACACCTCACTCCGTCACACCTCAGTCAATCTCACCTCACACAATAACACCTCGTTCCATCACACCTCACTCTGTCACACCTCAGTCCCTCACACCTCACTCTGTCACACCTCACTCTGTCACACCTCACTCCAATTGCCTCACTCCATCACACCTACCTCCATCACACCTCACTCTGTCACACCTCACTCTGTCACACCTCACTCTGTCACACCTCACTCCAATTGCCTCACTCCGTCACACCTCACTCTGTCACACCTCACTCCAATAGCCTCACTCCGTCACACCTCACTCCATCACACCTCACTCCAATCGCCTCACTCCATCACACCTCACTCCGTCACACCTCACTCCAATCGACTCACTCCGTCACACCTCACTCCAATCACTAACTACATCACACCTCACTCTGTCAAACCTCAGTCCAATTGCCTCACTCCTTCACACCTCACTCCGTCACACCTCACTCCATCATACCTCACTCCGTCACACCTCACTCCGTCACACCTCACTCTGTCACACCTCACTCCATCACACCTCACTCTCTCACACCTCACTCCAACAATCCTCACTCCAACACACCTCACTCCATCACACATCACTCTGTCACACCTCAATCTGACACACATCACCCCATCACACCTCACTCTGTCACACCTCACTCTCTCACACCTCACTCCGACATACCTCACTCCGTCACACCTCACTGTGTCACACCTCACTCCGACATACCTCACTCCGTCACACCTCACTGTGTCACACCTCACTCCGACACACCTCACTCCGTCACACCTCACTGTGTCACACCTCACTCCAACACACCTCACTCCAACACACCTCACTCAGTCACACCTCACTCCGTCACACCTCACTCCGTAACACATCAATCCATCACCCTCACTCTCTCACACCTCATTCACTCACACCTCACCCCATTGCACCTCACTCCATCTCGGCTCACTCCGGCACATCTCACTCCATCACACCTTAGTCAATCTCACCTCACACAATAACACCTCATTCCGTCACACCTCACTCTGTCACACCTCACTCCGTCACACCTCAGTCAATCTCACCTCACACAATAACACCTCATTCCATCACACCTCACTCTGTCACACCTCAGTCCCTCACACCTCACTCTGTCACACTTCACTCCAATTGCCTCACTCCATCACACCTACCTCCATCACACCTCACTCTGTCACACCTCACTCTGTCACACCTCACTCCAATTGCCTCACTCCGTCACACCTCACTCTGTCACACCTCACTCCAATTGCCTCACTCCGTCACACCTCACTCCAATCGACTCACTCCGTCACACCTCACTCCAATCACTAACTACATCACACCTCACTCTGTCAAACCTCAGTCCAATTGCCTCACTCCTTCACACCTCACTCCATCACACCTCACTCCGTTACACCTCACTCCATCACACCTCACTCCGTCACACCTCACTCCAATCAGCTCACTCTGTCACACCTCACTCTGTCACACCTCCTTCCGCCACACCTCACTCCGTCACATCTCACTCTGTCACACCTCACTCCAATCGCCTCACTCTGTCACACCGCACTCTGTCACACCTCACTCCATCACCCCTCACTCCATCACCCCTCACTCCATCATGCCTCACTCCACCTCACCTCGCTCTCACACCTCACTCTGTCACACCTCACTCTGTCACACCTCACTCCATCACCCCTCACTCTGTCACACTCACTCCAATCTCCTCACTCCGAAACACCTCACTCCGTCACACCTCACTCCATCACACCTCACTCCGTCACACCTCACTCCAATCGACTCACTCCGTAACACCTCACTCCAATCACTAACTACAGCACAACTCACTCCATCACACCTCACTCCGTCACACCTCTCTCCGTCACACCTCACTCCATCACACCTCACTCCGTAACACCTCACTCCAATCAGCTCACTCCATCACACCTCACTGTGTCACACCTCACTCCAATCGCCTCACTCTGTCACACCTCACTCCGTCACACCTCACTCTGTTACGCCTCACTCCAATCGCCTCACTCTGCCACACCTTGCTCTGTCACACCTCCTTCCGCCACACCTCACTCCGTCACACCTCACTCTGTCACACCTCACTCCAATCGCCTCACTCTGTCACACCTCACTCTGTCACACCTCACTCCATCACCCCTCACTCTGTCACACTCACTCCAATCTCCTCACTCCGAAACACCTCACTCCGTCACACCTCATTCCGTCACACCTCACTCTGTCACACCTCACTCCATCACACTTCACTCCATCACACAACACTCTCTCAAACCTCACTCCAACACACCTCCCTCCAACACACCTCACTCCATCACACCTCACTCTGTCACACCACAATCTGACACACATCACCCCATCACACCTCACTCTGTCACACCTCACTCTCTCACACCTCACTCCGACACACCTCACTCCGTCACACCTCACTGTGTCACACCTCACTCTGTCACACCTCACTGCGTCACACCTCACTCCGACACACCTCCCTCCATCACACCTCACTGTGTCACACCTCACTCCAACACACCTCACTCCAACACACCTCACTCAGTCACACCTCACTCCGTCACACCTCACTCCGTAACACATCAATCCATCACCCTCACTCTCTCACACCTCATTCACTCACACCTCACCCCATTGCACCTCACTCCATCTCGGCTCACTCCGGCACATCTCACTCCATCACACCTTAGTCAATCTCACCTCACACAATAACACCTCATTCCGTCACACCTCACTCTGTCACACCTCACTCCGTCACACCTCAGTCAATCTCACCTCACACAATAACACCTCATTCCATCACACCTCACTCTGTCACACCTCAGTCCCTCACACCTCACTCTGTCACATCTCACTCTGTCACACCTCACTCTGTCACACCTCACTCCAATTGCCTCACTCCATCACACCTACCTCCATCACACCTCACTCTGTCACACCTCACTCTGTCACACCTCACTCTGTCACACCTCACTCCAATTGCCTCACTCCGTCACACCTCACTCTGTCACACCTCACTCCAATTGCCTCACTCCGTCACACCTCACTCCATCACACCTCACTCCAATCGCCTCACTCCATCACACCTCACTCCGTCACACCTCACTCCAATCACTAACTACATCACACCTCACTCCGTCACACCTCACTCTGTCAAACCTCAGTCCAATTGCCTCACTCCTTCACACCTCACTCCATCACACCTCACTCCATCATACCTCACTCCGTCACACCGCACTCTGTCACACCTCACTCCGTCACACCTCACTCTGTCACGCCTCACTCCAAACGCCTCACTCTGCCACACCTTGCTCTGTCACACCTCCTTCCGCCACACCTCACTCCGTCACACCTCACTCTGTCACACCTCACTCCAATCGCCTCACTCTGTCACACCTCACTCTGTCACACCTCACTCTGTCACACCTCACTCCATCACACCTCACTCCGTCACACCTCACTCCAATCAGCTCACTCTGTCACACCTCACTCTGTCACACCTCACTCCATCACCCCTCACTCTGTCACACTCACTCCAATCTCCTCACTCCGAAACACCTCACTCCGTCACACCTCACTCCGTCACACCTCACTCCATCACGCCTCACTCCATCATGCCTCACTCCACCACACCTCGCTCTCATACCTCACTCCGTCACATCTCACTCTGTCACACCTCACTCTGCCCCACCTCACTCCTTACACCTCACTCTGTCACACCTCACTCCAATTGCCTCACTCCGTCACACTTCACTCAATCACACCTCACTCGGTCTCGCCTCACTCTGTAATAACTCACTCCGATACATCTCGCTCCGTCACCCCTCACACTGTCAGCCCTCACACTGTCAGACCTCGCTCTGTCATAACTCACTCTGTCACCCCTCACTCCATCTCGCCTCAATCTATCACACCTCACTCGGTCTCGCCTCACTCCATCTCGCCTCACTCCATCACACCTCACTCTGTCACACCTCACTCTGTCACACCTCACTCCGACACACCTCACTCCATCACACCTCACTCCAATCATCTCACTCCATCACACCTCACTCCATCACACCTCACTCTGTCGCACCTCACTCTGTCACACCTCACTCCAATTGCCTCACTCCTTCACACCTCACTCCATCACACCTCACTCCATCACACCTCACTCCATCACACCTCACTCTGTCACACCTCACTCTGTCACACCTCACTCCAATTGCCTCACTCCGTCACACCTCACTCTGTCACACCTCACTCCAATTGCCTCACTCCGTCACACCTCACTCCATCACACCTCACTCCAGTCGCCTCACTGCATCACACCTCACTCCGTCACACCTCACTCCAATCGACTCACTCCGTAACACCTCACTCCAATCACTAACTACATCACACCTCACTCTGTCAAACCTCAGTCCAATTGCCTCACTCCTTCACACCGCACTCCATCACACCTCACTCCATCACACCTCACTCCGTCACACCTCACTGTGTCACACCTCACTCCAACACACCTCACTCCATCACACCTCACTCCGTCACACCTCACTCCGTCACACCTCACTCCGTCACACCTCTCTCCGTCACACCTCACTCCGTCACACCTCTCTCCGTCACACCTCACTCCATCACACCTCACTCCGTCACACCTCACTCCAATCAGCTCACTCCATCACACCTCACTCCAATCGCCTCACTCTGTCACACCTCACTCCGTCACACCTCACTCTGTCACGCCTCACTCCAATCGCCTCACTCTGCCACACCTTGCTCTGTCACACCTCCTTCCGCCACACCTCACTCCGTCACACCTCACTCTGTCACACCTCACTCCAATCGCCTCACTCTGTCACACCTCACTCCGTCACACCTCACTCCATCACACCTCACTCCGAAACACCTCACTCCGTCACATCTCACTCTGTCACACCTCACTCTGTCCGACCTCACTCCATTATACCTCACTCTGTCACACCTCACTCCAATTGCCTCACTCCGTCACACTTCACTCAATCACACCTCACTCGGTCTCACCTCGCTCTGCAATAACTCACTCCGATACATCTCGCTCCGTCACACCTCACACTGTCAGCCCTCACACTGTCAGACCTCGCTCTGTCATAACTCACTCTGTCACCCCTCACTCCATCTCGCCTCAATCTATCACACCTCACTCGGTCTCGCCTCACTCCATCTCGCGCTCACTCTATCACACCTCACTCTGTCACACCTCACTCCGACACACCTCACTCCATCACACATCACTCTGTCACACCTCACTCTGTCACACCTCACTCCAATTGCCTCACTCCTTCACACCTCACTCCATCACACCTCACTCCATCACACCTCACTCCGACACACCTCACTCCATCACACATCACTCTGTCACACCTCACTCTGTCACACCTCACTCCAATTGCCTCACTCCTTCACACCTCACTCCATCACACCTCACTCCATCACACCTCACTCTGTCGCACCGCACTCTTTCATACCTCACTCCAATTGCCTCACTCCTTCACACCTCACTCCATCACACGTACCTCCATCACACCTCACTCCGTCACACCTCACTCTGTCACACCTCACTCCAATTGCCTCACTCCGTCACACCTCACTCTGTCACACCTCACTCCAATTGCCTCACTCCGTCACACCTCACTCCATCACACCTCACTCCAATTGCCTCACTCCATCACACCTCACTCCGTCACACCTCACTCCAATCGAATCACTCCGTAACACCTCACTCCAATCACTAACTACATCACACCTCACTCTGTCAAACCTCAGTCCAATTGCCTCACTCCTTCACACCGCACTCCATCACACCTCACTCCATCACACCTCACTCCGTCACACCTCACTCCTTCACAACTCACTCCGTCACACCTCACTCCGTCACACCTCTCTCCGTCACACCTCACTCCGTCACACCTCACTCCGTCACACCTCACTCCGTCACACCTCACTCCATCACACCTCACTCCATCACACCTCACTCCGTCACATCTCACTCTGTCACACCTCACTCTGTCCGAACTCACTCCGTTACACCTCACTCTGTCACAACTCACTCCAATTGCCTCACTCCGTCACACTTCACTCAATCACACCTCACTCGGTCTCACCTCGCTCTGCAATAACTCACTCCGAGACATCTCGTTCCATCACCCCTCACACTGTCAGCCCTCACACTGTCAGACCTCGCTCTGTCATAACTCACTCTGTCACCCCTCACTCCATCTCACCTCAATCTATCACACCTCACTCGGTCTCGCCTCACTCCATCTCGCCTCACTCCATCACACCTCACTCTGTCGCACCTCACTCCATCACACCTCACTCTATCACACCTCACTCCGACACACCTCACTCCATCACACATCACTCTGTCACACCTCACTCTGTCACACCTCACTCCAATTGCCTCACTCCTTCACACCTCACTCCATCACACCTCACTCCATCACACCTCACTCCATCACACCTCACTCCGTCACACCTCACTCTGTCACCCCTCACTCCAATCGCCTCACTTTGTCACTCCTCACTCCGTCAGACCACACTCCGTCACACCTCACTCTGTCACGCCTCACTCCAATCGCCTCACTCTGCCACACCTCACTCCGTCACACCTCACTCTGTCACACCTCACTCCAATTGCCTCACTCCGTCACACCTCACTCCATCACACCTCACTCCAATCGCCTCACTCCAACACCTCACTCCGTCACACCTCACTCCAATCGACTCACTCCGTCACACCTCACTCCAATCACTAACTACATCACACCTCACTCTGTCAAACCTCAGTCCAATTGCCTCACGCCTTCACACCTCACTCCCTCTGTCAAACCTCAGTCCAATTGCCTCACTCCTTCACACCTCACTCCATCACACCTCACTCCATCACACCTCACTCCGTCACACCTCACTCTGTCACACCTCACTCCGTCACACCTCACTCCATCACACCTCACTCCGTCACACCTCACTCCAATCAGCTCACTCCATCACACCTCACTCTGTCACGCCTCACTCCAATCGCCTCACTCTGTCACACCTCACTCCGTCACAACTCACTCTGCCACACCTCACTCCAATCGCCTCACTTTGTCACACCTCACTCCATCACCCCTCACTCTGTCACACTCACTCCAATCTCCTCACTCCGACACACCTCACTCCATCACACCTCACTCCGTCACACCTCACTCCATCATGCCTCACTCCATCATGCCTCACTCCACCTCACCTCGCTCTCACACCTCACTCCGTCACACCTCACTCTGTCTGAACTCACTCCGTTACACCTCACTCCGTCACACCTCACTCCAATTGCCTCACTCCGTCACACTTCACTCAATCACACCTCACTCGGTCTCACCTCGCTCTGTAATAACTCACTCCGAGACATCTCGCTCCGTCACAGCTCACACTGTCAGCCCTCACACTGTCAGACCTCGCTCTGTCATAACTCACTCTGTCACCCCTCACTCCATCTCGCCTCAATCTATCACACCTCACTCGGTCTCGCCTCACTCCATCTCGACTCACTCCATCACACCTCACTCTGTCACACCTCACTCCATCACACCTCACTCTGTCACACCTCACTCTGTCACATCTCACTCCATTTCACCTGACTCCATTACACCTCACTCTGTCACACCTGAAACCATCACACCTCACTCCGACACACCTCACTCCATCACACCTCACTCTGTCAAACCTCAGTCCAATTGCCTCACTCCTTCACACCGCACTCCATCACACCTCACTCCATCACACCTCACTCCGTCACACCTCACTGTGTCACACCTCACTCCAATCGCCTCACTCTGTCACACCTCACTCTGTCACACCTCACTCCCTCACACCTCACTCTGTCACACCTCACTCCAATCGCCTCACTCTGTCACACCTCACTCCGTCACACCACACTCCGTCACACCTCACTCTGTCACGCCTCACTCCAATATCCTCACTCCGACACACCTCACTCCGTCACACCTCACTCTCACACCTCACTCCATCACACCTCACTCCGTCAAACCTCACTCCCTCACACCTCACCCTGTCAAAACGTGCTCTGTCACACCTCATTCAGTCACACCTCACTCTGTCACACCTCACTCCCTCACACCTCACTCCATCACACCTCACTCTGTCACAACTCTCTCTGTCACACCTCACTCTGTCCGACCTCACTCCGTTACACCTCACTCTGTCACACCTCACTCCAATTGCCTCACTCCGTCACAATTCACTCAATCACACCTCACTCGGTCTCACCTCGCTCTGCAATAACTCACTCCGATACATCTCGCTCCGTCACCCCTCACACTGTCAGCCCTCACACTGTCAGACCTCGCTCTGTCATAACTCACTCTGTCACCCCTCACTCCATCTCGCCTCAATCTATCACACCTCACTCGGTCTCGCCTCACTCCATCTCGCCTCACTCCATCACACCTCACTCTATCACACATCACTCTGTCACACCTCACTCTGTCACACCTCACTCCAATTGCCTCACTCCTTCACACCTCACTCCATCACACCTCACTCCGACACACCTCACTCCATCACACATCACTCTGTCACACCTCACTCTGTCACACCTCACTCCAATTGCCTCACTCCTTCACACCTCACTCCATCACACCTCACTCCATCACACCTCACTCCATCACACCTCACTCCGTCACACCTCACTCCATCACACCTCACTCCAATCGCCTCACTCCAACACCTCACTCCATCACACCTCACTCCGTCACACCTCACTCCAATCGACTCACTCCGTCACACCTCACTCCAATCACTAACTACATCACACCTCACTCTGTCAAACCTCAGTCCATCACACCTTACTCCGTCACACCTCACTCCATCACACCTCACTCCGTCACACCTCACTCCATCACACCTCACTCCGTCACACCTCACTCCAATCAGCTCACTCCATCACACCTCACTCTGTCACACCTCACTCCAATCGCCTCACTCTGTCACACCTCACTCTGTCACGCCTCACTCCAATCGCCTCACTCTGCCACACCTCACTCTGTCACGCCTCACTCCAATCGCCTCACTCTGCCACACCTCACTCTGTCACACCTCACTCTGTCACACCTCACTCCAATCGCCTCACTCTGCCACACCTCACTCTGTCACACCTCACTCCAATCGCCTCACTCTGTCACACCTCACTCCATCACAACTCACTCTGCCACACCTCACTCCAATCGCCTCACTTTGTCACGCCTCACTCTGTCACACCTCACTCCATCACCCCTCACTCTGTCACACTCACTCCAATCTCCTCACTCCGACACACCTCACTCCATCACACCTCACTCCGTCACACCTCACTCCATCATGCCTCACTCCATCATGCCTCACTCCACCTCACCTCGCTCTCACACCTCACTCCATCACATCTCACTCCGTCACACCTCACTCCGTTACACCTCACTCTGTCACACCTCACTCCAATTGCCTCACTCCATCACACTTCACTCAATCACACCTCACTCGGTCTCACCTCGCTCTGTAATAACTCACTCCGATACATCTCGCTCCGTCACCCCTCACACTGTCAGCCCTCACACTGTCAGACCACGCTCTGTCATAACTCACTCTGTCACCCCTCACTCCATCTCACCTCAATCTATCACACCTCACTCGGTCTCGCCTCACTCCATCTCGCCTCACTCCATCACACCTCACTCTGTCACACCTCACTCCATCACACCTCACTCCATCACACATCACTCTGTCACACCCCACTCTGTCACACCTCGCTCTGTCACTCCTTGCTCTGTCAAAACTCATTTGGTCTCACCTCACACTGTCACACCTCACTCTGTCACACCTCACTCTGTCAAACCTCAGTCCAATTGCCTCACTCCTTCACACCGCACTCCATCACACCTCACTCCATCACACCTCACTCCGTCACACCTCACTCTGTCACACCTCACTCCAATCGCCTCACTCTGTCACACCTCACTCCGTCACACCTCACTCTGTCACACCTCACTCCAATCTCCTCACTCCGACACACCTCATTCCGTCACACCTCACTCTCTCACACCTCACTCCATCACACCTCACTCCGTCAAACCTCACTCCCTCACACCTCACTCTGTCACACCTCATTCAGTCACACCTCACTCTGTCACAACTCTCTCTGTCACACCTCACTCTGTCACACCTCACTCTGTCACACCTCACTCTGTCCGACCTCACTCCGTTACACCTCACTCTGTCACACCTCACTCCAATTGCCTCACTCCGTCACACCTCACTCTGTCACACCTCACTCTGTCCGACCTCACTCCGTTACACCTCACTCGGTCTCACCTCACTCTGCAATAACTCACTCCGATACATCTCGCTCCGTCACCCCTCACACTGTCAGCCCTCACACTGTCAGACCTCGCTCTGTCATAACTCACTCTGTCACCCCTCACTCCATCTCGCCTCAATCTATCACACCTCACTCGGTCTTGCCTCACTCCATCTCGCCTCATTCCATCACACCTCACTCTGTCACACCTCACTCCGACACACCTCACTCTGTCACACCTCACTCCGTCACGCCTCACTCTGTCACACCTCATTGCGTCACACCTCACTCCAACACACCTCACTCCATCACACCTCACTCTGTCACGCCTCACTGTGTCACACCTCACTCCGACACACCTCACTCCGTCACACCTCACTGTGTCACACCTCACTCCGACACACCTCACTCCAACATACCTCACTCCATCATACCTCACTCCGTCACACCTCATTCCGTCATACCTCACTCCGACACACCTCACTCTGTCACACCTCACTCCGTCACACCTCACTCTGTCACACTTCACTCCAACATACCTCACTCCATCATACCTCACTCTGTCACACCTCACTCCGTCACACCTCACTCCGTAACACATCAATACATCACCCTCACTTTCTCACACCTCATTCACCCACATCTCACCCCATTGCACCTCACTCCATCACGCTCACTCCAGCACACCTCACTCCAGCACACCTCATTTCATCTCGCCTCACTCTCGCACAACTCACTCCGACACACCTCACTCCGACACATCTCACTCTGTCACACCTCACTCCGACACATCTCACTCCGGCACACCTCACCCTCCCAGACGTCACTCCATCATACCTCACTCCATCTCACCTCACTCCCTCACACCTCTCTCCGACACACGTCACTCCCTCACCCCTCACGCTGTCACGCCTCACTCCATCACAACTCGGTCTGTCACACCTCTCCCCATCACACCTCACTCTGTCATACCTCACTCCGACACACCTCACTCTGTCATACCTCACTCCGACACACCTCACTATCTCACACCTCACTCCAACACACCTCACTATCTCACACCTCACTCCGACACACGTCACACCGACACACCTTACTCCATCACACCTCACTCTGTCTCTCACCTCACTCCGTCACACCTAACTCCAACACACATCACTCCATCACACCTCACTCTCTCACACCTCACTCCTTCATGCCTCACCCAATCTCGCCGCACTCCGCACACCTCGTCTGTCACACCTCACTCCCTGACACCTCACTAAGTCACACCTCGCTCTGTCAATCCACACTCTGTCACACCTCGCTCTGTCACTCCGCACTCTGTCACACCTCACACTGTCACACCTCACTCTGTCACACCTCCATCTGTCACACCTCACTCTGTCAAACCTCCCTCTGTCACATCTCACTCTGTCACACCTCACTCCGTCACACCTCACTCCTTCACATCTCACTCCATCACACCTCACTCTGTCACACCTCAGTCCATCACACCTCACTCGATCACCCTCACTCACTCACACATCACCCCATTGCAGCTCACTCCATCTCACCTCACTCCATCACACCTCACTCAATCACACCTCACTCTATCACAACTCACTCCCTCACACCACACTCCATCAAACCTCTCTCCCTCACACCTCACTCCATCACACCTCACTCTCTCACACCTCACTTCATCACACCTCATTCCATCACACCTCACACTCTCACACCTCACTCGCTCACACTTCACTCCAACACACCTCACTCTCTCACACCTCACTCCATCACACCTCACTCTGTCAGACCTCGCTCTGTCACACCTCACTCCATCACACCTCACTCAGTCACACCTCACTCCGTCACAGCTCACTCCATCACACCTCACTCAGTCACACCTCACTCTCTCACAGCTCACTCCGACACATCTTACTCCGGCACACCTCACTCTCCCAGACCTCACTCTCTCACACCTCGCTCTGTCACTCCCCACTCCCTCACACATCACTCAGTCACACCTAGCTCTGTCAAACCTCGCTCTGTCACTCCGCACTCTGTCACACCTCACTCTGTCACACCTCACTCTGTCACACCTCCATCTGTCACACCTCACTCCGACACACCTCACTCCGTCACACCTCCATCTGTCACATCTCACTCCATCACACCTCTCTCTGTCACACCTCACTCCGACACACCTCTCTCTGTCACACCTCACTCTGTCACACCTCACTCCGTCACACCTCACTCCAACATACCTCACTCCATCATACCTCACTCCGTCACACCTCATTCCGTCATATCTCATTCCGACATACCTCACTCCATCACACCTCACTCTGTCACACCTCACTCTGTCACACCTCACTCCGTCACACCTCACTCCGTAACACATCAATACATCACCCTCACTTTCTCACACCTCATTCACCCACATCTCACTCCATTGCACCTCACTCCATCACGCCTCACTCCAGCACACCTCACTCCAGCACACCTAACTCCATCACACCGCACTCTGTCACACCTCACTCCATCACACCTCACTTCATCTCGCCTCACTCTCTCACAACTCACTCCGACACACCTCACTTCGACACATCTCACTCTGTCACACCTCACTCCGACACATCTCACTCCGGCACACCTCACTCTCCCAGACATCACTCCATCATACCTCACTCCATCTCACCTCACTCCCTCACACCACTCTCTGACACACCTCACTCCCTCACCCCTCATGCTGTCACGCCTCACTCCATCACAACTCGCTCTGTCACACCTCTCCCCATCACACCTCACTCTGTAACACTTCTCCCCATCACACCTCACTCTGTCATACCTCACTCCGACACACCTCACTATCTCACACCTCACTCCGACACACATCACACCGACACACCTCACTCCATCACATCTCACTCTGTCTCTCGCCTCACTCCGTCACACCTAACTCCAACGCACATCACTCCATCACACCTCACTCTCTCACACCTCACTCCTTCACGCCTCACCCAATCTAGCCTCACTCCGCACACCTCGTCTGTCACACCTCACTCCCTGACACCTCACTAAGTCACACCTCGCTCTGTCAATCCACACTCTGTCACACCTCGCTATATCACACCTCACTCCGTCACACCTCGCTATGTCACACCTCAGTCCATCACACCTCACTCCCTCACACCTCACACTGTCACACCTCGCTCTGTCACACCTCGCTCTGTCACACCTCACTCCGTCACACCTCACTCCATCACACCTCGCTCTGTCACACCTCACTCCGTCACACCTCACTCCATCACACCTCACTCCCTCACACCTCACACTGTCACACCTCGCTCTGTCACACCTCGCTCTGTCACACCTCACTCTGTCACACCTCACTCCATCACACCTCGCTCTGTCACACCTCACTCCGTCACACCTCACTCCATCACACCTCGCTCTGTCACACCTCAAACTGTCACAACTCACTGTGTCACACCTCGCTCTGTCACACTTCACTCCGTCACACCTCACTCCTTCACACCTCACTCCATCACACCTCACTCCATCACACCTCACTCAGTCACACCTCACTCAGTCACACCTCACTCAGTCACACCTCACTCCATCACACCTCACTCCGTAACACATCAATACATCACCCTCACTTTCTCACACCTCATTCACCCACATCTCACCCCATTGCACCTCACTCCATCACGCTCACTCCAGCACACCTCACTCCAGCACACCTAACTCCATCACACCGCACTCTGTCACACATCACTCCATCACACCTCACTTCATCTCGCATCACTCTCTCACAACTCACTCCGACACACCTCACTCCGACACATCTCACTCTGTCACACCTGACTCCGACACATTTCACTCCGGCACACCTCACTCTCCCAGACATCACTCCATCATACCTCACTCCATCTCACCTCACTCCCTCACACCTCTCTCCGAAACACCTCACTCCCTCACCCCTCACGCTGTCACGCCTCACTCCATCACAACTCGCTCTGTCACACCTCTCCCCATCACACCTCACTCTGTCACCATTCTCCCCATCACACCTCACTCTGTCATACCTCACTCCGACACACCTCACTATCTCACACCTCACTCCTTCACGCCTCACCCAATCTCGCCTCACTCCGCACACCTCGTCTGTCACACCTCACTCCCTGACACCTCACTAAGTCACACCTCGCTCTGTCAATCCACACTCTGTCACACCTCGCTATATCACACCTCACTCCGTCACACCTCGCTATGTCACACCTCAGTCCATCACACCTCACTCCCTCACACCTCACACTGTCACACCTCTCTCTGTCACACCTCACTCCGTCAGACCTCACTCCATCACACCTCGCTCTGTCACACCTCACTCCGTCACTCCTCACTCCATCACACCTCGCTCTGTCACACCTCACTCCGTCACACCACACTCCATCTCACCTCACTCCATCACACCTAACTCAATCACACCTCACTCAGTCACAACTCACTCCATCACACCACACTAATTCACACCTCAGTCCGTCACACCTCACTCCATCAAACCTCTCTCCCTCACACCTCACTACATCACACCTCACTCTCTCACACCTCATTCCATCACACCTCATTCCATCACACCTCACTCTCTCACACCTCACTCGGTCACACATCACTCCATCACACCTCACTTTCTCACACCTCACTCCATCACACCTCACTCTGTCAGACCTCGCTCTGTCACACCTCACTCCATCACACCTCACTCAGTCACACCTCACTCCGTCACACCTCACTCCATCACACTTCACTCAGTCACACCTCACTCTCTCACAGCTCACTCCGACACATCTCACTCCGACACATCTCACTCCGGAAGACCTCACTCTCCCAGACCTCACTCTCTCATACCTCGCTCTGTCACAGCTCGCTCTGTCACTCCGCACTCTGTCACACCTCACACTGTCACACCTCACTCTGTCACACCTCCATCTGTCACACCTCACTTTTTCAAACCTCCCTCTGTCACACCTCACTCTGTCACACCTCACTCCGTCACACCTCACTCCTTCACAGCTCACTCTGTCACACCTCACTCTGTCACACCTCACTTCATCTCGCCTCACTCTCTCACAACTCACTCCGACACACCTCACTCCGACACATCTCACTCTGTCACACCTCACTCCGACACGTCTCACTCCGGCACACCTCACTCTCCCAGACATCACTCCATCATACCTCACTCCATCTCACCTCACTCCCTCACACCTCTCTCCGACACACCTCACTCCCTCACCCCTCACGCTGTCAAGCCTCACTCCATCACAACTCGCTCTGTCACACCTCTCCCCATCACACCTCACTCTGTCACACTTCTCCCCATCACACCTCACTCTGTCATACCTCACTCCGACACACCTCACTATCTCACACCTCACTCCGACACACATCACACCGACACACCTCACTCCATCACACCTCACTCTGTCTCTCACCTCACTCCGTCACACCTAACTCCAACGCACATCACTCCATCACACCTCACTCTCTCACACCTCACTCCTTCACGCCTCACCCAATCTCGCCTCACTCCGCACACCTCGTCTGTCACACCTCACTCCCTGACACCTCACTAAGTCACACCTCGCTCTGTCAATCCACACTCTGTCACACCTCACTATATCACACCTCATTCCGTCACACCTCGCTATGTCACACCTCAGTCCATCACACCTCACTCCCTCACACCTCACACTGTCACACCTCGCTCTGTCACACCTCATTCTGTCACACCTCACTCCGTCACACCTCACTCCATCACACCTCGCTCTGTCACACCTCGCTCTGTCACACCTCACTCTGTCACACCTCATTCTGTCACACCTCACTCTGTCACACCTCATTCTGTCACACCTCACTCTGTCACAACTCACTCTGTCACACCTCATTCTGTCACACCTCATTCTGTCACACCTCACCCCGTCACACCTCACTCCATCACACCTCGCTCTGTCACACCTCACTCCGTCACACCTCACTCCATCACACCTCGCTCTGTCACACCGCACTCTGTCACACCTAACTCTGTCACACCTCACTCCTTCACACCTCACTCCATCACACCTCACTCAGTCACACCTCACTCAGTCACACCTCACTCAGTCACACCTCACTCAGTCACACCTCACTCCATCACACCTCACTCAGTCACACCTCACTCAGTCACACCTCACTCTGTCACAACTCTCTCTTTCACATCTCACTCTCTCACACCTCACTCCATCACACCTCACTCCTTCACATCTCACTCCATCACACCTCACTCTGTCACACCTCAGTCCATCACACCTCACTCGATCACCCTCACTCACTCACACATCACCCCATCGCAGCTCACTCCATCTCACCTCACTCCATCACACCTCACTCAATCACACCTCACTCTATCACAACTCACTCCCTCACACCACACTCCATCAAACCTCTCTCCCTCACACCTCACTCCATCACACCTCACTCTGTCAGACCTCGCTCTGTCACACCTCACTCCATCACACCTCACTCAGTCACACCTCACTCCGTCACACCTCACTCCATCACACCTCACTCAGTCACACCTCACTCTCTCACAGCTCACTCCGACACATCTCACTCCTACACACCTCACTCTTCCGCACCTCACTCTCTCACACCTCATTCCGACACATCTTACTCCGGCACACCTCACTCTCCCAGACCTCACTCTCTCACACCTCGCTCTGTCACTCCCCACTCCCTCACACATCACTCAGTCACACCTAGCTCTGTCACACCTCGCTCTGTCACTCCGCACTCTGTCACACCTCACTCTGTCACACCTCACTCTGTCACACCTCCATCTGTCACACCTCACTCCGACACACCTCACTCCGTCACACCTCCATCTGTCACATCTCACTCCATCACACCTCTCTCTGTCACACCTCACTCCGACACACCTCACTATGTCCCACCTCACACCGGTACACCTCACTCCAACACACCTCATTCCATCACACCTCACTCTCTCTCTCACCTCACTCCGTCACACCTCGCTCTGTCACACCTCACTCTGTCACACCTCACTCCGTCACACCTCACTCCAACATACCTCACTCCATCATACCTCACTCCGTCACACCTCATTCCTTCATACCTCACTCCATCACACCTCACTCTGTCACACCTCACTCTGTCACACCTCACTCCGTCACACCTCACTCTCTCACACCTCACTCTGTCACACCTCACTCTGTCACGCCTCACTCCAGCACACCTCACTCCAGCACACCTAACTCCATCACACCGCACTCTGTCACACCTCACTCCATCACACCTCACATCATCTCGCCTCACTCTCTCACAACTCACTCCGACACACCTCACTCCGACACATCTCACTCTGTCACACCTCACTCCGACACATCTCACTCCGGCACACCTCACTCTCCCAGACATCACTCCATCATACCTCACTCCATCTCACCTCACTCCCTCACACCTCTCTCTGACACACCTCACTCCCTCACCCCTCACGCTGTCACGCCTCACTCCATCACAACTCGCTCTGTCACACCTCTCCCCATCACACCTCGCTCTGTCACTCCGCACTCTGTCACACCTCACTCTGTCACCCCTCACTCTGTCACACCTCACTCCATCACACCTCTCTCTGTCACACCTCACTCCGACACACCTCACTATGTCCCACCTCACTCCGGTACACCTCAGTCCAACACACCTCATTCCATCACACCTCACTCTCTCTCTCACCTCACTCCGTCACACCTCGCTCTGTCACACCTCGATCTGTCACTCCACACTCTGTCACAACTCACTCCATCACTCCTCACTCTGTCACACCTCACTCCATCACACCTCTCTCTGTCACACCTCACTCTGTCACACCTCACTCCGACACACCTCGCTATGTCCCACCTCACTCCGGTACACCTCACTCCAACACACCTCACTCCATCACACCTCACTCTCTCACACCTTACACCAACACACCTCACTCCGACACACCTCATTCCGTCACAGCTCACCCAATCTCGCCTCACTCCGTCACACCTCGTCTGTCACACCTCACTCCCTCACACATCACTCAGTCACACCTCGCTCTGTCACACCTCGCTCTGTCACTCCGCACTCTGTCACACCTGACTCTGTCACACCTCACTCCGTCACACCTCGCTCTGTCAATCCACACTCTGTCACACCTCGCTATGTCACATCACACTCCGTCACACCTCGCTATGTCACACCTCACTCCATCACACCTCACTCCCTCACACCTCACACTGTCACACCTCACTCAATCACACCTCACTCTATCACAACTCACTCCCTCACACCACACTCCATCAAACCTCACTCTCTCACACCTCACTCGGTCACACTTCACTCCAACACACCTCACTCTCTCACACCTCACTCCATCACACCTCACTCTGTCAGACCTCGCTCTGTCACACCTCACTCCATCACACCTCACTCAGTCACACCTCACTCCGTCATACCTCACTCCATCACACCTCACAGTCACACCTCACTCTCTCACAGCTCACTCCGACACATCTCACTCCGACACACCTCACTCTTCCGCACCTCACTCTCTCACACCTCATTCCGACACATCTTACTCCGGCACACCTCACTCTCCCAGACCTCACTCTCTCACACCTCGCTCTGTCACTCCCCACTCCCTCACACCTCACTCTGTCACACCTCCATCTGTCACACCTCACTCTGTCACACCTCACTCCGTCACACCTCCATCTGTCACATCTCACTCCATCACACCTCTCTCTGTCACACCTCACTCCGACCCACCTCACTATGTCACACCTCACTCCGGTACACCTCACTCCAACACACCTCATTCCATCACACCTCACTCTCTCTCTCACCTCACTCCGTCACACCTCGCTCTGTCACACCTCGCTCTGTCACTCGGCACTCTGTCACAACTCACTCCATCACTCCTCACTCTGTCACACCTCACTCTGTCACACCTCACTCCGACACACGTCGCTCTGTCACACCTCCATCTGTCACATCTCACTCCATCACACCTCTCTCTGTCACACCTCACTCTGTCACACCTCACTCCGACACACCTCGCTATGTCCCACCTCACTCAGGTACACCTCACTCCAACACACCTCACTCCATCACACCTCACTCTCTCACACCTTACACCAACACACCTCACTCCGACACACCTCATTCCGTCACAGCTCACCCAATCTCGCCTCACTCCATCACACCTCGTCTGTCACACCTCAGTCCCTCACACATCACTCCGTCACACCTCACTTTGTCACACCTCACTCTGTCACACCTCACTAAGTCACACCTCATTCTGTCAAACCTCCCTCTGTCACACCTCACTCTGTCACACCTCACTCCGTCACACCTCACTCCCTCACACCTCACCCTGTCAAAACGCGCTCTGTCACACCTCACTCTGTCACAGCTCACTCTGTTACACCTCACTCCGTCACACCTCACTCCATCACACCTCACTCAGTCACACCTCACTCTGTCACAACTCTCTCTGTCACATCTCACTCTCTCACACCTCACTCCATCACACCTCAATCCATCACACCTCACTCTTTCAAACCTCACTCTGTCAGACCTCACACTATAACACCTCACTCTGTCACACCTCACTCTGTCAGACCTCACTCCATCACACCTCACTCTATCACACCTCACTCTGTCACACCTCACTCTGTCACACCTCACTCCAATTGCCTCACTCAGTCACACTTCACTCAATCACACCTCACTCGGTCTCACCTCGCTCTGCAATAACTCACTCCGATACATCTCGTTCCATCACAGCTCACACTGTCAGCCCTCACACTGTCAGACCTCGCTCTGCCATAACTCACTCTGTCACCCCTCACTCCATCTCACCTCAATCTATCACACCTCACTCGGTCTCGCCTCACTCCATCTCGCCTCACTCCATCACACCTCACTCTGTCACACCTCATTCCGACACACCTCACTCCATCACACATCACTCTGTCACACCTCACTCTGTCACACCTCGCTCTGTCACTCCTTGCTCTGTCAAAACTCATTTGGTCTCACCTCACACTGTCACACCTCACTCTGTCACACCTCACTCTGTCACACCTCACTCTGTCACACCTCACTCTGTCACACCACATTATATCACACCTCATTCATTTTCACCTCACTTCGTCTTGCCTCACTGCATCACACATCACTCCATCTGTCCTTATTCCGACACGCCTCACTCCGTCACAACTCGCTCTGTCACACCTCACTCCGAAACACCTCATTCCATCACGCCTCACTCCGACACACCTCACTCTATTACGCCTCACTCCGACGCACCTCACTCCTACATACCTCACTCTCTCACACCTCTCCCTGTCACGCCTCATTCCATCACAGCTCAATCTGTCACACCTCACTCTGTCACACCTCACTCCGTGAAATCTCACTACAACACACCACACTCCTACACACCTCACTCCCTCAGACCTCACTCCGTCACATCTCACTCCGTGAAATCTCACTCCGACACACCACACTCCTACACATCTCAGTCGCTCAGACCTCACTCCGTCTCACCTCACTCCGTCACACCTCACTCCGTGAAATCGCACTCCGACACACCACACTCCTACACGCCTCACTCTTTAACCCTCATTCCGTCACACCTCACTCCATCAAACCTCACTCCATCACACCTCAATCTGTCACACCTCACTCCGTCACACCTCACTGTGTCACACCTCACACTGACACACCTCACTCCGTCACACCTCACGCTGTCACACCTCACTCCATCACACCTCACTCTGTCACACCTCACACTCTCACACCTCACTCTGTCACACCTCACTCTGTCACACCTCACTGTCCGACCTCACTCCGTTACACCTCACTCTGTCGCACCTCACTCCAATTGCCTCACTCCGTCACACTTCACTCAATCACACCTCACTCGGTCTCACCTCGCTCTGCAATAACTCACTCCGATACATCTCGTTCCATCACAGCTCACACTGTCAGCCCTCACACTGTCAGACCACGCTCTGCCATAACTCACTCTGTCACCCCTCACTCCATCTCACCTCAATCTATCACACCTCACTCGGTCTCGCCTCACTCCATCTCGCCTCACTCCATCACACCTCACTCTGTCACACCTCACTCCGACACACCTCACTCCATCACACATCACTCTGTCACACCTCACTCTGTCACACCTCGCTCTGTCACTCCTTGCTCTGTCAAAACTCATTTGGTCTCACCTCACACTGTCACACCTCACTCTGTCACACCTCACTCTGTCACACCTCACTCTGTCACACCACACTATATCACACCTCACTCATTTTCACCTCACTTCGTCTTGCCTCACTGCATCACACATCACTCAGTCTGTCCTTATTCCGACACGCCTCACTCCGTCACAACTCGCTCTGTCACACCTCACTCCGAAACACCTCATTCCATCACGCCTCACTCCGACACACCTCACTCTATTACGCCTCACTCCGACGCACCTCACTCCTACATACCTCACTCTCTCACACCTCTCCCTGTCACGCCTCATTCCATCACAGCTCAATCTGTCACACCTCACTCTGTCACACCTCACTCCGTGAAATCTCACTACAACACACCACACTCCTACACACCTCACTCCCTCAGACCTCACTCCGTCACATCTCACTCCGTGAAATCTCACTCCGACACACCACACTCCTACACATCTCAGTCGCTCAGACCTCACTCCGTCTCACCTCACTCCGTCACACCTCACTCCGTGAAATCGCACTCCGACACACCACACTCCTACACGCCTCACTCTTTAACCCTCATTCCGTCACACCTCACTCCATCAAACCTCACTCCATCACACCTCAATCTGTCACACCTCACTCCGTCACACCTCACTGTGTCACACCTCACACTGACACACCTCACTCCGTCACACCTCACGCTGTCACACCTCACTCCATCACACCTCACTCTGTCACACCTCACACTCTCACACCTCACTCTGTCACACCTCACTCTGTCACACCTCACTGTCCGACCTCACTCCGTTACACCTCACTCTGTCACACCTCACTCCAATTGCCTCACTCCGTCACACTTCACTCAATCACACCTCACTCGGTCTCACCTCGCTCTGCAATAACTCACTCCGATACATCTCGTTCCATCACAGCTCACACTGTCAGCCCTCACACTGTCAGACCACGCTCTGCCATAACTCACTCTGTCACCCCTCACTCCATCTCACCTCAATCTATCACACCTCACTCGGTCTCGCCTCACTCCATCTCGACTCACTCCATCACACCTCACTCTGTCACACCTCACTCCGACACACCTCACTCCATCACACATCACTCTGTCACACCTCACTCTGTCACACCTCGCTCTGTCACTCCTTGCTCTGTCAAAACTCATTTGGTCTCACCTCACACTGTCACACCTCACTCTGTCACACCTCACTCTGTCACACCTCACTCTGTCACACCACACTATATCACACCTCACTCATTTTCACCTCACTTCGTCTTGCCTCACTGCATCACACATCACTCCGTCTGTCCTTATTCCGACACGCCTCACTCCGTCACAACTCGCTCTGTCACACCTCACTCCGAAACACCTCATTCCATCACGCCTCACTCCGACACACCTCACTCTATTACGCCTCACTCCGACGCACCTCACTCCTACATACCTCACTCTCTCACACCTCTCCCTGTCACGCCTCATTCCATCACAGCTCAATCTGTCACACCTCACTCTGTCACACCTCACTCCGTGAAATCTCACTACAACACACCACACTCCTACACACCTCACTCCCTCAGACCTCACTCCGTCTCACCTCACTCCGTCACACCTCACTCCGTGAAATCGCACTCCGACACACCACACTCCTACACGCCTCACTCTTTAACCCTCATTCCGTCACACCTCACTCCATCAAACCTCACTCCATCACACCTCAATCTGTCACACCTCACTCCGTCACACCTCACTGTGTCACACCTCACACTGACACACCTCACTCCGTCACACCTCACGCTGTCACACCTCACTCCATCACACCTCACTCTGTCACACCTCACACTCTCACACCTCACTCTGTCACACCTCACTCTGTCACACCTCACTGTCCGACCTCACTCCGTTACACCTCACTCTGTCACACCTCACTCCAATTGCCTCACTCCGTCACACTTCACTCAATCACACCTCACTCGGTCTCACCTCGCTCTGCAATAACTCACTCCGATACATCTCGTTCCGTCACAGCTCACACTGTCAGCCCTCACACTGTCAGACCACGCTCTGTCATAACTCACTCTGTCACCCCTCACTCCATCTCACCTCAATCTATCACACCTCACTCGGTCTCGCCTCACTCCATCTCGCCTCACTCCATCACACCTCACTCTGTCACACCTCACTCCGACACACCTCACTCCATCACACATCACTCTGTCACACCTCGCTCTGTCACTCCTTGCTCTGTCAAACCTCATTTGGTCTCACCTCACACTGTCACGCCTCACTCTTTCACACCTCACTCTGTCACACCCCACTCTGTCACACCACACTATATCACACCTCACTCATTTTCACCTCACTCCGTCTTGCCTCACTGCATCACACATCACTCCGTCTGTCCTTATTCCGACACGCCTCACTCCGTCACAACTCGCTCTGTCACACCTCACTCCGAAACACCTCATTCCATCACGCCTCACTCCGACACACCTCACTCTATTACGCCTCACTCCGACGCACCTCACTCCTACATACCTCACTCTCTCACACCTCTCCCTGTCACGCCTCATTCCATCACAGCTCAATCTGTCACACCTCACTCTGTCACACCTCACTCCGTGAAATCTCACTCCAACACACCACACTCCTACACACCTCACTCCCTCTGACCTCACTCCATCACACCTCACTCCATGAAATCTCACTCCGACACACCACACTCCTACACATCTCACTCGCTCAGACCTCACTCCGTCACACCTCACTCCGTCACACCTCACTCCGTGAAATCGCACTCCGACACACCACACTCCTACACGCCTCACTCTTTAACCCTCATTCCGTCACACCTCACTCCGTCAAACCTCACTCCATCACACCTCAATCTGTCATACCTCACTCCGTCACACCTCACTGTGTCACAACTCACTCCGACACACCTCACACTGACACACCTCACTCCGTCACACCTCACGCTGTCACACCTGACCCAATCACACCTCACTCTGTCACACCTCACTCCATCACACCTCACTCTGTCACACCTCACTCTCTCACACCTCACTCCATCACACATCACTCCATAACACCTCACTCTGTCACACCTCATTCCGTCACACGTCACTCCAACACACCTCACTCCATCACACCTCTCTGTGTCACACCTCACTCCGTCAGACCTCACTCCATCACAAATCACTCTCTCACACCTCACTCCAACACACCTCACTCCATAACACCTCACTCTGTCACACCTCATTCCGTCACACGTCACTCCAACACACCTCACTCCATCACACCTCTCTGTGTCACACCTCACTCCGTCAGACCTCACTCCATCACAAATCACTCTCTCACACCTCACTCCAACACACCTCACTCCAACACACCTCACTCCATCACACCTCACTCTGTCAAACCTCACTCCGACACACCTCACTACATCACATCTCAATCTGTCACACCTCACTCTCTCACACCTCACTCTGACACACCTCACTCCGTCACACCTCACTGTGTCACACCTCACTCCGACACACCTCACTCCAACATACCTCACTCCATCATACCTCACTCCGTCACACCTCATTCCGTCATACCTCACTCCATCACACCTCACCATGTCACACCTCACTCCGTCACACCTCACTCCAACATACCTCACTCCATCACACCTCACTCAGTCACACCTCACTCCGTCACACCTCATTCCGTAACACATAAATCCATCACCCTCACTTTCTCACACCTCATTCACCCACATCTCACCCCATTGCACCTCACTCCATCACGCTCACTCCAGCACACCTCACTCCAGCACACCTAACTCCATCACACCGCAATCTGTCACACCTCACTCCATCACACCTCACTTCATCTCGCCTCACTCTCTCACAACTCACTCCGACACACCTCACTCCGACACATCTCACTCTGTCACACCTGACTCCGACACATTTCACTCCGGCACACCTCACTCTCCCAGACATCGCTCCATCATACCTCACTCCATCTCACCTCACTCCCTCACACCTCTCTCCGAAACACCTCACTCCCTCACCCCTCACGCTGTCACGCTTCACTCCATCACAACTCGCTCTGTCACACCTCTCCCCATCACACCTCACTCTGTCATACCTCACTCCGACACACCTCACTCTCTCACACCTCACTCCTTCACGCCTCACCCAATCTCGCCTCACTCCGCACACCTCGTCTGTCACACCTCACTCCCTGACACCTCACTAAGTCACACCTCGCTCTGTCAATCCACACTCTGTCACACCTCGCTATATCACACCTCACTCCGTCACACCTCGCTATGTCACACCTCAGTCCATCACACCTCACTCCCTCACACCTCACACTGTCACACCTCGCTTTGTCACACCTCGCTCTGTCACACCTCACTCCGTCAGACCTCACTCCATCACACCTCGCTCTGTCACACCTCACTCTGTCACACCTCACTCCATCACACCTCGCTCTGTCACACCTCACTCTGTCACAACTCACTCCATCACACCTCACTCAGTCACACCTCACTCAGTCACACCTCACTCTGTCAGACCTCACTCTGTCACAACTCTCTCTGTCACATCTCACTCTCTCACACCTCACTCCATCACACCTCACTCCATCACACCTCACTCTGTCACACCTCACTCTGTCAGACCTCACACCATTACATCTCACTCTATCAAACCTCACTCTGTCACACCTCACTCCATCACACCTCACTCTGTCACACCTCAGTCCATCACACCTCACTCCGTCACACCTCACTCTCTCACCCTCACTCACTCACACATCAAACCATCGCACCTCACTCCATCTCACCTCACTCCATCACACCTAACTCAATCACACCTCACTCAGTCACAACTCACTCCATCACACCACACTAATTCACACCTCAGTCCGTCACACCTCACTCCATCAAACCTCTCTCCCTCACACCTCACTACATCACACCTCACTCTCTCACACCTCATTCCATCACACCTCATTCCATCACACCTCACTCTCTCACACCTCACTCGGTCACACATCACTCCATCACACCTCACTCTCTCACACCTCACTCCATCACACCTCACTCTGTCAGACCTCGCTCTGTCACACCTCACTCCATCACACCTCACTCAGTCACACCTCACTCCGTCACACCTCACTCCATCACACTTCACTCAGTCACACCTCACTCCCTCACAGCTCACTCCGACACATCTCACTCCGACACATCTCACTCCGGAAGACCTCACTCTCCCAGACCTCACTCTCTCATACCTCGCTCTGTCACAGCTCGCTCTGTCACTCCGCACTCTGTCACACCTCACACTGTCACACCTCACTCTGTCACACCTCCATCTGTCACACCTCAATTTTTCAAACCTCCCTCTGTCACACCTCGCTCTGTCACACCTCACTCCGTCACACCTCACTCCTTCACAGCTCACTCTGTCACACCTCACTCTGTCACACCTCACTTCATCTCGCCTCACTCTCTCACAACTCACTCCGACACACCTCACTCCGACACATCTCACTCTGTCACACCTCACTCCGACACGTCTCACTCCGGCACACCTCACTCTCCCAGACATCACTCCATCATACCTCACTCCATCTCACCTCACTCCCTCACACCTCTCTCCGACACACCTCACTCCCTCACCCCTCATGCTGTCACGCCTCACTCCATCACAACTCGCTCTGTCACACCTCTCCCCATCACACCTCACTCTGTCACACTTCTGCCCATCACACCTCACTCTGTCATACCTCACTCCGACACACCTCACTATCTCACACCTCACTCCGACACACATCACACCGACACACCTCACTCCATCACACCTCACTCTGTCTCTCACCTCACTCCGTCACACCTAACTCCAACGCACATCACTCCATCACACCTCACTCTCTCACACCTCACTCCTTCACGCCTCACCCAATCTCGCCTCACTCGCACACCTCGTCTGTCACACCTCACTCCCTGACACCTCACTAAGTACACCTCGCTCTGTCAATCCACCACTCTGTCACACCTCGCTATATCACACCTCATCGTCACACCTCGCTATGTCACACCTCAGTCCATCACACCTCACTCCCTCACACCTCACACTGTCACACCTCACTCTGTCACACCTCGCTCTGTCACACCTCACTCCGTCACACCTCACTCCATCACACCTCGCTCTGTCACACCTCACTCCGTAACACCTCACTCCATCAAACCTCGCTCAGTCACACCTCACTCTGTCACACCTCACTCTGTCACAACTCACTCCGTCACACCTCGCTCTGTCACACCTCACTCCGTCACACCTCTCTCCCTCACACCTCACTACATCACACCTCACTCTCTCACACCTCATTCCATCACACCTCATTCCATCACACCTCACTCTCTCACACCTCACTCGGTCACACATCACTCCATCACACCTCACTCTCTCACACCTCACTCCATCACACCTCACTCTGTCAGACCTCGCTCTGTCACACCTCACTCCATCACACCTCACTCAGTCACACCTCACTCCGTCACACCTCACTCCATCACACTTCACTCAGTCACACCTCACTCCCTCACAGCTCACTCCGACACATCTCACTCCGACACATCTCACTCCGGAAGACCTCACTCTCCCAGACCTCACTCTCTCATACCTCGCTCCGTCACAGCTCGCTCTGTCACTCCGCACTCTGTCACACCTCACACTGTCACACCTCACTCTGTCACACCTCCATCTGTCACACCTCAATTTTTCAAACCTCCCTCTGTCACACCTCACTCTGTCACACCTCACTCCGTCACACCTCACTCCTTCACAGCTCACTCTGTCACACCTCACTCTGTCACACCTCACTTCATCTCGCCTCACTCTCTCACAACTCTCTCCGACACACCTCACTCCGACACATCTCACTCTGTCACACCTCACTCCGACACATCTCACTCCGGCACACCTCACTCTCCCAGACACCTCACTCAGCCACACCTCACTCTCTCACGCCTCAGTGTCTCAAACATCAGTCTCTCACACCTCACTCCATTACACCTCACTCTCTCACACCTCACTCCATTACACCTCACTCTCTCACACCTCACTCTGTCACACCTCACTCCATCACAGCTCACTCTCTCACACCTCACTCCATCACACCTCTCTCCATCACACCTCACTCTCTCACACCTCACTCTCTCACCCCTCACTCCTTCACCCTTCACTCTTTCACACCTCATTCCATCACGCCCCTCTCCGTCTTGCCTCAATCCATCACGCCTCACTCCGTCTTGCCTCACTCAGTAACGCCTCACTCCGACACATCTCACTCTGTCACACCTCACTCCGTCACACCTCACTCTTTCTCGCCTCAATCTCCCACAACTCATTCTCTCAAACCTCACTCCGACACATCTCACTCCGACACACCTCACTCTTTCACACCTCACTCCATCACACCTCACTCCATCACACCTCACTCCATCTCACCTCACTCTCTCACACCTCACTCCATCACACCTCACTCCATCACACCTCACTCTCTCACACCTCACTCTCTCACAGCTCACTCCGACACACCTCACTCTCCCACACCTCACTCTCCCACACCTCACTCTCTCACACCTCACTCTGACACATCTCACTCCGGCACACCTCACTGTCCCAGAACTCACTCTCTCACACCTCGCTCTGTCACACCTCACTCTGTCACTCCGCACTACCTCACACATCACTCTGTCACACCAAGCTCTGTCACACCTCGCTCTGTCACTCCGCACTCTGTCACACCTCACTCTGTCACATCTCACTCCATCACACCTCACTCTGTCACACCTCACTCTGTCACACCTCCATCTGTCACACCTCACTCTGTCACACCTCAATCCGTCACACCTCCATCTGTCACATCTCACTCCATCACATCTCACTCTGTCACACCTCACTCCGACACACCTCGCTATGTCCCACCTCACTCCGGTACACCTCACTCCGACACACCTCATTCCATCACACCTCACTCTCTCACACCTCACTCCATCACACCTCTCTCCATCACACCTCACTCCATCACACATCACCCTGTCACACCTCACTCCATCACACCTCACTCCTTCACCCTTCACTCTTTCACACCTTACTCAGACACACCTCACTTCCTCACACCTCACTCCATCACACCTCACTCTGTCACACCTCACTCCATCACACCTCTCTCCATCACACCTCACTCTCTCACACCTCACTCTCTCACCCCTCACTCCTTCACCCTTCACTCTTTCACACCTTACTCAGAAACACCTCACTTCCTCACACCTCACTCCGTCACACCTCACTCAATCACACCTCACTCAGCCACACCTCACTCTCTCACGCCTCAGTGTCTCAAACATCAGTCTCTCACACCTCACTCCATCACACCTCACTACTTCACACCTCACTCCGTCACACCTCCATCCATCACACCTCACTCCATCACACCTCACTCAGTCACACCTCACTCAGTCACACCTCACTCTGTCACAACTCTCTCTGTCACATCTCACTCTCTCACACCTCACTCCATCACACCTCAATCCATCACACCTCACTCTGTCACACCTCACTCTGTCACACCTCACTCCATCACACCTCACTCTCTCACACCTCACTCCATCACACCTCACTCAGTCACACTTCACTCTCTCACCCCTCACTCCTTCACCCTTCACTCTTTCACACCTCACTCCATCACGCCCCTCTCTGTCTTGCCTCAATCCATCACGCCTCACTCCGTCTTGCCTCACTCAGTAACGCCTCACTCCGACACATCTCACTCTGTCACACCTCACTCCGTCACACCTCACTCGTTCTCGCCTCAATCTCCCACAACTCATTCTCTCAAACCTCACTCCGACACATCTCACTCCGACACACCTCACTCTCTCACACCTCACTCCATCACACCTCACTCCGTCACACCTCACTCCATCTCGCCTCACTCTCTCACACCTCACTCCATCACACCTCACTCCATCACACCTCACTCCATCACAACTCGCTCTGTCACACCTATCTCTGTCACACCTCACTCTGTCCCACCTCACTCCGGTACATCTCACTCCTACACACCTCACTCCATCACACCTCACTCTCTCACACCTTACTCCAAAACACCTCATTCCGTCACAGCTCACCCAATCTCGCCTCACTCCGTCACACCTCGTCTGTCACACCTCACTCCCTCACACATCACTCAGTCACACGTCGCTCTGTCACACCTCGCTCTGTCACTCCTCACTCTGTCACACCTGACTCTGTCACACCTCACTCTGTCACTCCTCACTCTGTCACTCCTCACTCTGTCACACCTCACTCCGTCAAACCTCACTCCCTCACACCTCACCCTGTCAAAACGCGCTCTGTCACACCTCACTCTGTCACACCTCACTCTGTCACAGCTCACTCTGTCACAGCTCACTCCGTCACACCTCACTCCATCACACCTCACTCAGTCACACCTCACTCTGTCACAACTCTCTCTGTCACATCTCACACTCTCACACCTCACTCCATCACACCTCAATCCATCATACCTCACTCTGTCACACCTCACTCTGTCAGACCTCACACCATCACACCTCACTCTGTCACACCTCACTCTGTCAGACCTCACTCTGTCACACCTCAGTCCATCACACCTCATTCCGTCACACCACACTCGATCACCCTCACTCACTCACGCATCACCCCATCGCACCTCACTCCATCTCACCTCACTCCATCACACCTCACTCAATCACTCCTCACTCAGTCACAACTCACTCCATCACACCTCGCTCTGTCACATCTCACTCCATCAAACCTCACTCTATCACACCTCACTCTCTCACACCTCACTCCATCACACCTCACTCTGTCAGACCTCGCTCTGTCACACCTCACTCCATCACACCTCACTCAGTCACATCTCGCTCCATCACACCTCACTCCATCACACCTCACTCCGTCACACCTCACTCCATCACACCTCACTCTCTCACACCTCACTCTCTCACAGCTCACTCCGACACATCTCACTCCGACACACCTCACTCTCCCACACCTCACTCTCTCACACCTCACTCTGACACATCTCACTCCGGCACACCTCACTCTCCCAGAACTCACTCTCTCACACCTCGCTCTGTCACACCTCACTCTGTCACTCCGCACTACCTCACACATCACTCTGTCACACCAAGCTCTGTCACACCTCGCTCTGTCACTCCGCACTCTGTCACACCTCATTCTGTCACACCTCACTCTGTCACACCTCCATCTGTCACACCTCCATCTGTCACACCTCACTCCATCACACCTCCATCTGTCACATCTCACTCCATCACATCTCCATCTGTCACACCTCACTCTGTCACACCTCACTCCGACACACCTCGCTATGTCCCACCTCACTCCGGTACACCTCACTCCGACACACCTCATTGCATCACACCTCACTCTCTCTCTCACCTCACTCCGTCACACCTCGCTCTGTCACACCTCACTCTGTCACTCCGCACTCTGTCACACCTCACTCCATCATACCTCACTCTCTCACACCTCACTCGGTCACACCTCAGTCCATCATACCTCACTCTCTCACACCTCACTCAGTCACATCTCACTCCATCACACCTCACACTCTCACACCTCACTCCATCACGCCCCACTCCGACACACCTCATTCCGTCACACCTCACCCAATCTCGCCTCACTCCGTCACACCTCGTCCATCACACATCACTTCCTCAAACCTCACTTAGTCACGCCTCGCTCTGTCACACCTCACTCTCTCACATCTCACTCAGTCACATGTCGCTCTGTCACACCTCACTCTGTCACATCACACTCCGTCATACCTCCATCTGTCACACCTCACTCCATCACACCTCACTCCATCACACCTCACTCTGTGACGCCTCACTCTGTAACACCTCACTCCGTCAAACCTCACTCCCTCACACCTCACTCTGTCACACCTCACTCTATCACAACTCGCTCTGTCACACCTATCTCGGTCACACCTCACTCCGGTACACCTCACTCCGACACATCTCACTCCATCACAACTCACTCTCTCTCTCACCAAACTCCATCACACCTCACTCCAACACACCTCATTCCATCACATCTCAGTCTCTCACACCTCACTCCAACACACCTCTCTCCATCACACCTCGTCTGTCACACCTCATTCCCTCACACCTCACTTTGTCACACCTCGCTCTGTCACACCTCACTCTGTCACACCTCACTCCATCTCACCTCACTCTGTCACACCTCACTGTGTCACACCTCACTGTGTCACACCTCACTGTGTCACACCTCACTCCGTCAAACTTCGCTCTGTCCCACCTCACTCGGCCACACGTTGCTCTGTCACACCTCACTCCATCAATCCTCACTCTGTCTCACCTCACTCCATTACTACTCACTCCGTCACTCCGCACTCTGTCACTCCTCACTCTGTCACACCTCACTCCATCACACCTCACTCTGTCACACCTCACTCCATCACACCTCATTCTGTCGCACCTCACTCCATCACAACTCACTCTGTCACACCTCACTCTCTCACACCTCACTCCGACACATCTCACTCCGACGCAGCTCACTCTCCCAGGCCTCACTCTGTCACACCTCACTCTGTCACATCTCACTCTCTCGCACCTCACTCCATCACACCTCACTCCATCACACCTCACTCCATCTCGCATCACTCTCTCACACCTCACTACGACACACCTCACTCCATCACACCTCACTCTGTCACTCCTCTCTCTGTCACACCTCACTCTGTCACAACTCGCTCCGTCACACCTCACTCTGTCACACCTCACTCCGACACACCTCGCTATGTCCCACCTCACTCCGGTACACCTCACTCCGACACATCTCACTCCATCACACCTCACTCTCTCTCTCACCTCACTCCCTCACACCTCACTGCGTCACACCTCACTCCAACACACCTCACTCCATCACACCTCACTCCATCTCGCATCACTCTCTCACACCTCACTCCGACACACCTCACTCCATCACACCTCACTCTGTCACACCTCACTCCATCACACCTCACTCTGTCACACCTCACTCCGACACACCTGGCTATGTCCCACCTCACTCCAGTACACCTCACTCTGACAAATCTCACTCCATCATACCTCACTCTCTCTCTCACCTCAATCCGTCGCACCTCACTCCAACACACCTCACTCCATCACACCTCACTCTCTCACAACTTACTCCGACACACCTCATTCCGTCACTCCTCACCCAATCTCGCCTCACTCTGTCACACCTCGTCCATCACACATCACTCCCTCAAACCTCACTTAGTCACACCTCGCTCTGTCAAACCTCGTTCTGTCACTCCACACTCCATCACACCTCACTCTGTCGCACCTCACTCCATCACACCTCACTCTGTCACACCTCACTCTGTCACACCTCACTCCATCACACCTCACTCTGTCACACCTCACTCTGTCACTCCGCACTCTGTCACACCTCACTCCGTCACACCTCACTCTGTCACACCTCACTCCGTCACACCTCACTCTGTCACACCTCACTCCATCACACCTCACTCTGTCACATCACACTCCGTCATACCTCCATCTGTCACACCTCAATCCATCACACCTCACTCTGTCACACCTCAATCCATCACACCTCACTCTGTCACACCTCAGTCTCTCACACCTCACTCCATCACACCTCACTCCATCACGCCCCACTTCATATTGACTCACTCCATCACGACTCACTCCGTCTCGCCTCACTCAGTCACACCTCACTCCGTCACACCTCACTCGTTCTCGCGTCACTCTCCCACACCTCACTCCCACACCTCACTCCAACACATCTCACTCTGACACACCTCACTCTGTCACACCTCACTCCTCACACCTCACTCGTTCTCACCTCACTCTCCCACACCTCACTCTCTCACACCTCACTCCGACACATCTCACTCCGAAGCAGCTCACTCTCCCAGACCTCACTCTGTCACACCTCACTCTGTCACATCTCACTCTCTCACACCTCACTCCATCACACCTCACTCCATCACACCTCACTCTGTCACACCTCACTCCAGCACACCTCACTCCGACACACCTCTATCTCTCACACCTCACTCCAACACATCTCACTCCGACACACCTCACTCTCCCAGACCTCACTCTGTCACACCTCACTCCATCACATCTCACTCTCTCGCACCTCACTCCAGCACACCTCACTCCATCACACCTCACTCCATCTCGCCTCACTCTCTCACACCTCACTCCAGCACACCTCACTCCATCTCGCCTCACTCTCTCACACCTCACTCCATCACACCTCACTCTCTCACGCCTCACTCCGACACACCTCACTCCATCACACCTCACTCTGTCACTCCTCTCTCTGTCACACCTCACTCCGACACACCTCACTCCGACACATCTCACTCCATCACACCTCACTCTGTCACTCCTCTCTCTGTCACACCTCACTCCGTCACACCTCACTCCGCCACACCTCACTCCAACACACCTCAATACATCACACCTCACTCTCTCACACCTCATTCCATCACACCTCACCCAATCTAGCCTCACTCCGTCACAACTCATCTCTCACACCTCACTCCCTCACACCTCACTCTGTCATACCTCGCTCTGTCACTCCTCTCTCTGTCACACCTCGCTCTGTCACACCTCACTCTGTCACACCTCACTCCATCACACCTCACTCTGTCACACCTCACTCCATCACACCTCACTCCATCTCACCTCACTCCGACACACCTCACTCCATCATACCTCCATCTGTCACACCTCAATCCATCACACCTCACTGCGTCACACCTCGCTATGTCACACCTCACTCTGTCACACCTCACTCCGTCTCACCTCACTCCTACACATCTCACTCCGACACACCTCACTCTACCAGACCTCACTCTACCAGACCTCACTCCGTCACACCTCACTCTCCCACACCTCACTCTGTCACACCTTACTCCAACACACCGCACTCCGACACACCTCATTCCGTCACACCTCACCCAATCTCGCCTCACACGGTCACATTTCGTCCGTCACACATCACTCCCTCAAACCTCACTTAGTCACACCTCGCTCTGTCAAACCTTGTTCTGTCACTCCACACTTTGTCACATCTCACTCCGACATACCTCCATCTGTTACACCTCACTCCATCACACCTCACTCTGTCACACCTCACTCCGTCACACCTCCATCTGTCACACCTCACTCTGTCACACCTCACTCTGTCACACCTCACTCCATCACACCTCAGTCTGTCGCACCTCACTCCGTCACACCTCCATCTGTCACACCTCACCCCATCACACCTCCATCTGTCACACCTCACTCCATCACACCTCAGTCTGTCGCACCTCACTCCGTCACACCTCGCTATGTCACACCTCACTCCATCACACCTCATTCTGTCACACCTCACTCCATCACACCTCACTCCGTCACACCTCGCTATGGCGCACCTCACTCTGTCACACCTCACTCCATCACACCTCACTCCGTCACACATCACTCCGTCACACCTCACTCCGTCTCGCCTCACTCCGACACACCTCACTCCATCACACCTCACTCCATCACACCTCACTCCATCACACCTCACTCCCTCACACCTCACTCTCTCACCCCTCACTCCTTCAAACCTCACTCTCTCACACATCACTCATCACGCCCCACTCCATCTTGACTCACTCCATCACGACTCACTCCGTCTTGCCTCACTCAGTCACGCCGCACTCCGACGCAACTCACTCTATCACACCTCACTCCGTCACACCTCACTCGTTCTCGCATCACTCTCCCACACCTCACTCTCACACCTCACTCCAACACATCTCACCCCGACACACCTCACTCTACCACACCTCACTCTGTCACACCTCACTCTGTCACATCTCACTCTCTCATACCTCACTCCGTCACACCTCACTCTCTCACACCTCACTACGACACACCTCACTCTGTCACACCTCACTCTGTCACATCGCACTCTCTCACACCTCACTCCATCACACCTCACTCCATCACTCCTCTCTCTGTCACCCCTCACTCTGTCACACCTCACTCCATCACACCTCACTCTCTCACACCTCACTCACACCTCACTCATTCACACCTCACTCCATCCCACCTCACTCATTCACACCTCACTCTGTCAAACCTCGCTCTGTCACTCCTCACACCGACATACCTCATTCCATCGCACCTCACCCAATCTCACCTCACTCCGTCACACCTCACCTGTCACACCTCACTCCGACACACCTCATTCCGTCACACCTCACCCGATCTCGCCTCACTCCGTCACACCTCATCTGTCACACCTCAGTCCCTCACAGCTCACTCAGTCACACCTCGCACTGTCACACCTCACACTCTCACACCTCACTCCGACACATCTAACTCCGACACACCTCACTCTCCCAGACATCCCTCTGTCACACCTCACTCTGTCACATCTCACTCTCTCACACCTCACTCCATTACACCTCACTCTCCCACACCTCACTCCATCACACCTCACTCCATCACACCTCACTCTATCTCGCCTCAATCTCTCACACCTCACTCCGACACACCTCACTCCGACACACCTCACTCTGTCACGCCTAACTCTGTCACACCTCACTCCATCACACCTCACTCTGTCACAACTCGCTCCGTGAAAACTCACTCTGTCACAGCTCACTCCGACACACCTCGCTATGTCCCACCTCACTCCGGTACACCTCACTCCAACAAATCTCACTCCATCACACCTCACTCTCTCACACCTTACTCCGACACTCCTCACTCCGACACATCGCATTCCGACACACCTCACCCAATCTCGCCTCACTCCGTCACACTTCATCCGTCACAACTCACACCTCACTCAGACACACCTCGCTCTGTCCCACCTCGCTCTGTCACTCCGCACTCTGTCACACCTCTCTCTGTCACACCTCACTCAGTCACACCTCATTCCGACACACCTCGCTATGTCCCACCTCACTCCGGAACTCCTCACTCTGACACATCTCACTCCATCACACCTCACTCACTCACACCTCACTCCAACACACCTCACTCCATCACACCTCACTCTCTCACACCTTACTCCAACACACCTCAATCCATCACACCTCACTCTGTCACACCTCATTCTGTCACACCTCACTCCATCACACCTCACTCTATCACACCTCACTCCGTCACACCTCACTCCATCACACCTCACTCTATCACACCTCACTCCGTCACACCTCACTCCATCACACCTCACTCTGTCACACCTCGCTCTGTCACACCTCACTCCATCACACCTCACTCAGTCACACCTCACTCCATCACACCTCACTCTGTCACACCTCACTCTATCAAACCTCACTCCATCACACCTCACTCCATCATACCTCACTCTGTCAAACCTCACTCTGTCACACCACGCTCCGTCACACCTCACTCTGTCACACCTCACTCTGTCACTCCTCACTGCAACACACCTCACTCCATCACACCTCACTCTCTCACACCTTACTCCCACACACCTCACTCCGTCACACTTCATCCGTCACAACTCACACCTCACTCAGACACACCTCGCTCTGTCCCACCTCGCTCTGTCACTCCGCACTCTGTCACACCTCTCTCTGTCACACCTCACTCAGTCACACCTCATTCCGACACACCTCGCTATGTCCCACCTCACTCCGGAACTCCTCACTCTGACACATCTCACTCCATCACACCTCACTCACTCACACCTCACTCCAACACACCTCACTCCATCACACCTCACTCTCTCACACCTTACTCCAACACACCTCAATCCATCACACCTCACTCTGTCACACCTCATTCTGTCACACCTCACTCCATCACACCTCACTCTATCACACCTCACTCCGTCACACCTCACTCCATCACACCTCACTCTATCACACCTCACTCCGTCACACCTCACTCCATCACACCTCACTCTGTCACACCTCGCTCTGTCACACCTCACTCCATCACACCTCACTCAGTCACACCTCACTCCATCACACCTCACTCTGTCACACCTCACTCTATCAAACCTCACTCCATCACACCTCACTCCATCATACCTCACTCTGTCACACCTCACTCTGTCACACCTCACTCTGTCACTCCTCACTGCAACACACCTCACTCCATCACACCTCACTCTCTCACACCTTACTCCCACACACCTCACTCCGTCACACCTCGTCTGTCACACGTCACTCCCTCACACCTCACTCAGTCACACATCGGTCTGTCAAACCTCACTCTGTCACTCCGCACTCTGTCACTCCGCACTCTGTCACTCCGCACTCTGTCACACCTCACTCTGTCACACCTCGCTATGTCACATCTCGCTCTGTCACACCTCGCTCTTTCACATCTCACTCTGTCATACCTCCATCTGTCACACCTCACTCCATCACACCTCACTCTGTCACACCTCGCTATGTCACACCTCACTCTGTCACACCTCACTCCGACACACCTCGCTACATCCTACCTCACTCCATCACACATCACTCTCTCACACCTCACTCCAACACACCTCACTCCATCACACCTCACTCTCTCACACCTTACTCCAACACACCTCACTCCATCACACCTCACTCTGTCACACCTCAATCTGTCACACCTCACTCCGTCCAACCTCGCTCTGTCAAACCTCGTTCTGTCACACCTCACTGCATCACACCTCTCTCGACCACACCTCACTGCATCACACCTCACTCTGTCACACCTCACTCTGTCACACCTCACTCTGTCACACCGCGCTCTGTCACACCTCACTCCATCACACCTCACACCATCACACCTCACTCCGTCACACGTCACTCTATCAAACCTCACTCCATTACGCCTCACTCCATCATACCACACTCTGTCACACCTCACTCCCTCACACCTCACTCTGTCACACCTCGCTCTGTCACACCTCACTCCATCACACCTCACTCCAACACACCTCACTCTGTCACACGTCACTCTATCAATCCTCACTCCATTACGCCTCACTCCATCATACCTCACTCGTCACACCTCACTTTGTCACACCACGCTCCATCACACCTCACTCTGTCACACCTCACTCAGTCACACCTCACTCCATCACACCTCACTCTCTCACACCTTACTCCAACACACCTCACTCCACCACACCTCACTCTGTCACACCTCACTCCATCACACCTCACTCTGTCACTCCTCACTCCGTCACACCTCACTCTATCACACCTCTCTGTCACACCTTGCTCTGTCACACCTCACTCCCTCACACCTCACTCTGTCACACCTCATTCTGTCACACCTCGCTATGTCACACCTCATTCTGTCACAACTCGCTCTGTCACAACTCACTCTGTCACACCTCACTCCGTCACACCTCGCTATGTCACACCTCATTCTGTCACAACTTGCTCTGTCACACCTCACTCTGTCACACCTCACTCTGTCACACCTCACTATGTCACACCTCACTCTGTCACACCTCACACTGTCACACCTCGCTCTGTCACATCTCACTCTGTCACATCTCACTCCGTCATTCCTCCATCTGTCACACCTCAATCCAACACACCTCACTCCGTCACACCTCGTCTGTCACACCTCACTCTGTCACACCGCTCTCTGTCACACCTCACTCTGTCACACCTCGCTCTGTCACTCCGCACTCTGTCACACCTCGCTCTGTCACACCTCACTCCGACACACCTCGCTACGTCCTACCTCACTCCGTTACACCTCACTATGACACATCTCACTCCATCACACCTCACTCTCTCTCACCTCACTCCAACACACCTCACTCTGTCACACCTTGTCTGTCACACCTCACTCCGTCACACCTCACTCAGTCACACCTCGCTCTGTCACACCTCGCTCTGTCACTCCGCACTCTGTCACACCTCGCTCTGTCACACCTCACTACGACACACCTCACTCTGTCACACCTCACTCTGTCACATCGCACTCTCTCACACCTCACTCCATCACACCTCACTCCATCACTCCTCTCTCTGTCACCCCTCACTCTGTCACACCTCACTCCATCACACCTCACTCTCTCACACCTCACTCACACCTCACTCATTCACACCTCACTCCATCCCACCTCACTCATTCACACCTCACTCTGTCAAACCTCGCTCTGTCACTCCTCACACCGACATACCTCATTCCATCGCACCTCACCCAATCTCACCTCACTCCGTCACACCTCACCTGTCACACCTCACTCCGACACACCTCATTCCGTCACACCTCACCCGATCTCGCCTCACTCCGTCACACCTCATCTGTCACACCTCAGTCCCTCACAGCTCACTCAGTCACACCTCGCACTGTCACACCTCACACTCTCACACCTCACTCCGACACATCTAACTCCGACACACCTCACTCTCCCAGACATCCCTCTGTCACACCTCACTCTGTCACATCTCACTCTCTCACACCTCACTCCATTACACCTCACTCTCCCACACCTCACTCCATCACACCTCACTCCATCACACCTCACTCTATCTCGCCTCAATCTCTCACACCTCACTCCGACACACCTCACTCAGACACACCTCACTCTGTCACGCCTAACTCTGTCACACCTCACTCCATCACACCTCACTCTGTCACAACTCGCTCCGTGAAAACTCACTCTGTCACAGCTCACTCCGACACACCTCGCTATGTCCCACCTCACTCCGGTACACCTCACTCCAACAAATCTCACTCCATCACACCTCACTCTCTCACACCTTACTCCGACACTCCTCACTCCGACACATCGCATTCCGACACACCTCACCCAATCTCGCCTCACTCCGTCACACTTCATCCGTCACAACTCACACCTCACTCAGACACACCTCGCTCTGTCCCACCTCGCTCTGTCACTCCGCACTCTGTCACACCTCTCTCTGTCACACCTCACTCAGTCACACCTCATTCCGACACACCTCGCTATGTCCCACCTCACTCCGGAACTCCTCACTCTGACACATCTCACTCCATCACACCTCACTCACTCACACCTCACTCCAACACACCTCACTCCATCACACCTCACTCTCTCACACCTTACTCCAACACACCTCAATCCATCACACCTCACTCTGTCACACCTCATTCTGTCACACCTCACTCCATCACACCTCACTCTATCACACCTCACTCCGTCACACCTCACTCCATCACACCTCACTCTATCACACCTCACTCCGTCACACCTCACTCCATCACACCTCACTCTGTCACACCTCGCTCTGTCACACCTCACTCCATCACACCTCACTCAGTCACACCTCACTCCATCACACCTCACTCTGTCACACCTCACTCTATCAAACCTCACTCCATCACACCTCACTCCATCATACCTCACTCTGTCACACCTCACTCTGTCACACCTCACTCTGTCACTCCTCACTGCAACACACCTCACTCCATCACACCTCACTCTCTCACACCTTACTCCCACACACCTCACTCCGTCACACCTCGTCTGTCACACGTCACTCCCTCACACCTCACTCAGTCACACATCGGTCTGTCAAACCTCACTCTGTCACTCCGCACTCTGTCACTCCGCACTCTGTCACTCCGCACTCTGTCACACCTCACTCTGTCACACCTCGCTATGTCACATCTCGCTCTGTCACACCTCGCTCTTTCACATCTCACTCTGTCATACCTCCATCTGTCACACCTCACTCCATCACACCTCACTCTGTCACACCTCGCTATGTCACACCTCACTCTGTCACACCTCACTCCGACACACCTCGCTACATCCTACCTCACTCCATCACACATCACTCTCTCACACCTCACTCCAACACACCTCACTCCATCACACCTCACTCTCTCACACCTTACTCCAACACACCTCACTCCATCACACCTCACTCTGTCACACCTCAATCTGTCACACCTCACTCCGTCCAACCTCGCTCTGTCAAACCTCGTTCTGTCACACCTCACTGCATCACACCTCTCTCGACCACACCTCACTGCATCACACCTCACTCTGTCACACCTCACTCTGTCACACCTCACTCTGTCACACCGCGCTCTGTCACACCTCACTCCATCACACCTCACACCATCACACCTCACTCCGTCACACGTCACTCTATCAAACCTCACTCCATTACGCCTCACTCCATCATACCACACTCTGTCACACCTCACTCCCTCACACCTCACTCTGTCACACCTCGCTCTGTCACACCTCACTCCATCACACCTCACTCCAACACACCTCACTCTGTCACACGTCACTCTATCAATCCTCACTCCATTACGCCTCACTCCATCATACCTCACTCGTCACACCTCACTTTGTCACACCACGCTCCATCACACCTCACTCTGTCACACCTCACTCAGTCACACCTCACTCCATCACACCTCACTCTCTCACACCTTACTCCAACACACCTCACTCCACCACACCTCACTCTGTCACACCTCACTCCATCACACCTCACTCTGTCACTCCTCACTCCGTCACACCTCACTCTATCACACCTCTCTGTCACACCTTGCTCTGTCACACCTCACTCCCTCACACCTCACTCTGTCACACCTCATTCTGTCACACCTCGCTATGTCACACCTCATTCTGTCACAACTCGCTCTGTCACAACTCACTCTGTCACACCTCACTCCGTCACACCTCGCTATGTCACACCTCATTCTGTCACAACTCGCTCTGTCACACCTCACTCTGTCACACCTCACTCCGTCACACCTCGCTATGTCACACCTCACTCTGTCACACCTCACTCTGTCACACCTCACTATGTCACACCTCACTCTGTCACACCTCACACTGTCACACCTCGCTCTGTCACATCTCACTCTGTCACATCTCACTCCGTCATTCCTCCATCTGTCACACCTCAATCCAACACACCTCACTCCGTCACACCTCGTCTGTCACACCTCACTCTGTCACACCGCTCTCTGTCACACCTCACTCTGTCACACCTCGCTCTGTCACTCCGCACTCTGTCACACCTCGCTCTGTCACACCTCACTCCGACACACCTCGCTACGTCCTACCTCACTCCGTTACACCTCACTATGACACATCTCACTCCATCACACCTCACTCTCTCTCACCTCACTCCAACACACCTCACTCTGTCACACCTTGTCTGTCACACCTCACTCCGTCACACCTCACTCAGTCACACCTCGCTCTGTCACACCTCGCTCTGTCACTCCGCACTCTGTCACACCTCACTCTCTCACACCTCACTCCATTACACCTCACTCTCCCACACCTCACTCCATCACACCTCACTCCATCACACCTCACTCTATCTCGCCTCAATCTCTCACACCTCACTCCGACACACCTCACTCAGACACACCTCACTCTGTCACGCCTAACTCTGTCACACCTCACTCCATCACACCTCACTCTGTCACAACTCGCTCCGTGAAAACTCACTCTGTCACAGCTCACTCCGACACACCTCGCTATGTCCCACCTCACTCCGGTACACCTCACTCCAACAAATCTCACTCCATCACACCTCACTCTCTCACACCTTACTCCGACACTCCTCACTCCGACACATCGCATTCCGACACACCTCACCCAATCTCGCCTCACTCCGTCACACTTCATCCGTCACAACTCACACCTCACTCAGACACACCTCGCTCTGTCCCACCTCGCTCTGTCACTCCGCACTCTGTCACACCTCTCTCTGTCACACCTCACTCAGTCACACCTCATTCCGACACACCTCGCTATGTCCCACCTCACTCCGGAACTCCTCACTCTGACACATCTCACTCCATCACACCTCACTCACTCACACCTCACTCCAACACACCTCACTCCATCACACCTCACTCTCTCACACCTTACTCCAACACACCTCAATCCATCACACCTCACTCTGTCACACCTCATTCTGTCACACCTCACTCCATCACACCTCACTCTATCACACCTCACTCCGTCACACCTCACTCCATCACACCTCACTCTATCACACCTCACTCCGTCACACCTCACTCCATCACACCTCACTCTGTCACACCTCGCTCTGTCACACCTCACTCCATCACACCTCACTCAGTCACACCTCACTCCATCACACCTCACTCTGTCACACCTCACTCTATCAAACCTCACTCCATCACACCTCACTCCATCATACCTCACTCTGTCACACCTCACTCTGTCACACCTCACTCTGTCACTCCTCACTGCAACACACCTCACTCCATCACACCTCACTCTCTCACACCTTACTCCCACACACCTCACTCCGTCACACCTCGTCTGTCACACGTCACTCCCTCACACCTCACTCAGTCACACATCGGTCTGTCAAACCTCACTCTGTCACTCCGCACTCTGTCACTCCGCACTCTGTCACTCCGCACTCTGTCACACCTCACTCTGTCACACCTCGCTATGTCACATCTCGCTCTGTCACACCTCGCTCTTTCACATCTCACTCTGTCATACCTCCATCTGTCACACCTCACTCCATCACACCTCACTCTGTCACACCTCGCTATGTCACACCTCACTCTGTCACACCTCACTCCGACACACCTCGCTACATCCTACCTCACTCCATCACACATCACTCTCTCACACCTCACTCCAACACACCTCACTCCATCACACCTCACTCTCTCACACCTTACTCCAACACACCTCACTCCATCACACCTCACTCTGTCACACCTCAATCTGTCACACCTCACTCCGTCCAACCTCGCTCTGTCAAACCTCGTTCTGTCACACCTCACTGCATCACACCTCTCTCGACCACACCTCACTGCATCACACCTCACTCTGTCACACCTCACTCTGTCACACCTCACTCTGTCACACCGCGCTCTGTCACACCTCACTCCATCACACCTCACACCATCACACCTCACTCCGTCACACGTCACTCTATCAAACCTCACTCCATTACGCCTCACTCCATCATACCACACTCTGTCACACCTCACTCCCTCACACCTCACTCTGTCACACCTCGCTCTGTCACACCTCACTCCATCACACCTCACTCCAACACACCTCACTCTGTCACACGTCACTCTATCAATCCTCACTCCATTACGCCTCACTCCATCATACCTCACTCGTCACACCTCACTTTGTCACACCACGCTCCATCACACCTCACTCTGTCACACCTCACTCAGTCACACCTCACTCCATCACACCTCACTCTCTCACACCTTACTCCAACACACCTCACTCCACCACACCTCACTCTGTCACACCTCACTCCATCACACCTCACTCTGTCACTCCTCACTCCGTCACACCTCACTCTATCACACCTCTCTGTCACACCTTGCTCTGTCACACCTCACTCCCTCACACCTCACTCTGTCACACCTCATTCTGTCACACCTCGCTATGTCACACCTCATTCTGTCACAACTCGCTCTGTCACAACTCACTCTGTCACACCTCACTCCGTCACACCTCGCTATGTCACACCTCATTCTGTCACAACTCGCTCTGTCACACCTCACTCTGTCAAACCTCACTCCGTCACACCTCGCTATGTCACACCTCACTCTGTCACACCTCACTCTGTCACACCTCACTATGTCACACCTCACTCTGTCACACCTCACACTGTCACACCTCGCTCTGTCACATCTCACTCTGTCACATCTCACTCCGTCATTCCTCCATCTGTCACACCTCAATCCAACACACCTCACTCCGTCACACCTCGTCTGTCACACCTCACTCTGTCACACCGCTCTCTGTCACACCTCACTCTGTCACACCTCGCTCTGTCACTCCGCACTCTGTCACACCTCGCTCTGTCACACCTCACTCCGACACACCTCGCTACGTCCTACCTCACTCCGTTACACCTCACTATGACACATCTCACTCCATCACACCTCACTCTCTCTCACCTCACTCCAACACACCTCACTCTGTCACACCTTGTCTGTCACACCTCACTCCGTCACACCTCACTCAGTCACACCTCGCTCTGTCACACCTCGCTCTGTCACTCCGCACTCTGTCACACCTCGCTCTGTCACACCTCACTACGACACATCTCACTCCATCACACCTCACTCTCTCTCACCTCACTCCAACACACCTCACTCCTTCACACCTCACTCTCTCACACCTTACTCCAACACACCTCACTCCATCACACCTCACTCTGTCACACCTCACTCTGTCACACCTCACTCTGTCACACCTCACTCCATCACACCTCACTCTGTCACACCTCACTCCGACACGCCTCACTCTGTCCAACCTCGCTCTGTCAAACCTTGTTCTGTCACACATCACTCCATCACTCCTCTCTCCACCACACCTCACTCTGTCACACCTCACTCCGACACACCGCACTCTGTCACACCTCACTCCGTCACACCTCACTCCACCACACCTCATTCTGTCACACCTCACTCCATCACACCTCACTCTGTCACACCTCACTCCGTCACACCTCACTCTGTCACACCTCACTCCGTCACACCTCTCTCCACATCACATCACTCTGTCACACCTCACTCCATCACACCTCACTCTGTCACACCTCACTCCCTCACACCTCACTCTGTCACACCTCACTCCATCACACCTCACTCGTTCTCGTCTCAATCTCCCACACCTCACTCTCTCACACCTCACTCCGACACATCTCACTCCGACACACCTCACTCTCCCAGACCTCACTCTGTCACACCTCACTCTGTCACATCTCACTCTCTCACACCTCACTCTGTCACACCTCACTCCGTCATACCTCACTCGTTCTCGCCTCAATCTCCCACACCTCACTCTCTCACACCTCACTCCGACACATCTCACTCCGACACACCTCACTCTCCCAGACCTCCCTCTGTCACACCACACTCCGTCACACCTCACTCCGACATACCTCACTCTGTCACGCCTCATTCTGTCACACCTCACTCCATCACACCTTACTCTGTCATTCCTCTCTCTGTCAAACCTCACTCTGTCACACCTCACTCCGACACACCTCTCTATGTCCCACCTCACTCCGGTACACCTCACTCCGACACATCTCACTCCATCTCACCTCACTCTCTCACACCTCACTCCAACACACCTCACTCCATCACACCTCACTCTCTCACACCTTACTCCAACACACCTCACTCCATCACACCTCACTCTGTCACACCTCACTCTGTCACACCTCACTCCGACACAGCTCACTCTGTCCAACCTCGCTCTGTCAAACCTCGTTCTGTCACACCTCACTTTGTCACACCTCACTCCGACACACCTCGCTATGTCCCACCTCACTCCGGTACATCTCACTCCGACACATCTCACTCCATCTCACCTCACTCTCTCACACCTCACTACAACACACCTCACTCCATCACAACTCACTCTCTCACACCTTACTCCAACACACCTCACTCCATCACACCTCACTCTGTCACGCCTCACTCTATCAAACCTCAATCCATTACGCCTCACTCCATCATACCTCACTCTGTCACAGCTCACTCTATCACACCACGCTCCGTCACACCTCAAACTGTCACACCTCACTCAGTCACACCTCACTCCAACACACCTCACTCCATCACACCTCACTCTCTCACACCTCACTCCATCACACCTCTCTCCATCACACCTCACTCTCTCACACCTCACTCTGTCACACCTCATTCTGTCACACCTCACTCCCTCACATCTCACTCAGTCACACCTCGCTCTATCACACTTCACTCTGTCACACCTCACTCTGTCACACCTCACTCTGTCACACCTCACTCTGTCACACCGCACTCTCTCACACCTCACTCTGTCACACCTCACTCCATCACACCTCACTCTGTCAAACCTCACTCTGTCACACCTCGCTCTGTCACACCTCACTCTGTCACACCTCACTCTGTCACACCTCGCTATGTCACACCTCACTCTGTCAAACCTCACTCTGTCACACCTCGCAATATCACACCTCACTCCATCACACCTCACTCTGTCAAACCTCACTCTGTCACACCTCACTCTGTCACACCTCACTCTGTCACACCTCACTCCGTCACACCTCGCAATGTCACACCTCATTCTGTCACACCTCACTCTGTCACACCTCACTCTGTCACACCTCGCAATGTCACACCTCACTCTGTCACACCTCACTCTGTCACACCTCACTCTGTCACACCTCGCTCTGTCACTCCGCACTCTGTCACACCTCACTCTGTCACACCTCACTCTGTCACACCTCACTCCGACACACCTCGCTACGTCCTACCTCACTCTGTCACACCTCAATCCGACACACCTCGCTATGTCTCACCTCACTCCGTCATACCTCACATCAACACACCTCACTCCATCACACCTCACCCAATCTCGCCTCACTCTGTCACACCTCGTTTGTCACGCCTCACTCCCTGACACCTCACTCAGTCACACCTTGCTCTGTCACACCTCGCTCTGTCACTCCTCACTCTGTCACACCTCACTCTGTCACACCTCACTCCGTCAAACCTCGCTCTGTCACACCTCGCTCTGTCACTCCTCACTCTGTCACACCTCAGTCTGTCACACCTCGCTCTGTCACATCTCACTCCATCACACCTCAGTCTGTCACACCTCACTCTGTCACACCTCACTTCGTCACACCTCACTCTGTCACACCTCGTTCCTTCACACTTTCTCAAAACTCATTCTACCATGACTCAGACAATCACACCTCAATCTTTAATACCTCACTCTGTCACACGCCAGTCTGTCACACCCTCTCTCTGTCCAGTGATCCTTGGGTTAGGGAGAGGGGGGAATCAGGCAGGGTTCCTGTTCCTGGTCACTGTCCAGCGACCCTCTACTGAAGTATTCTCAGATTCAGAGCCAGGTGTCTGGTGGCAGCTGTCACTGTTAATAGGATTCAGAAATACGATGTGGGTGTATCAGCTGTTCTCACTGGAACCATCATTCTGGGGAAAATTCCCCCCCAGATCACAATGTGTCATTATTGCTGTTTTACTGGACCCCAGGTGGAGGATTGTGTCCAGTTCTGGGTCCCACACTTTAGGAAGGATGTCAAAATCTTAGCGAGGATGCGGAGGAGATTTACCAGGATGGGAGCAGGGATGGGGGACTTCAGTTAATGTGGTGAGACTGGAGAAGCTGGGATTGGGGTTTGGATAGAGTGAATAAGGAGAAACTATTTTCAATGGCAGCAGGGTCAGTAACCAGAGGGACAGAGATTAAAGAGAATTGGCCCAGAATGAGAGTAGGAGAGACAGAATGAGTGAGAGAGCGATCGGCATCTCCCAGAGAGATGCAACACTGTTTACAAACTGAATATTTGTACAAGTGAAGAATGCCAGTCTCTGCTAAACTGTACGAGGGCAAATGGGTTTATTATTGTCCTGTGGGAGTCTCCGACTTGTAATCAGGCACTGAACCATGATCAGTACACAATACAGTAATGATCAAAACAACAGGACAGAGATATCCAAAAAACTTCAACTACAATATCCTGATTCACCTCATCTCCTCTGCCTCCCCCTGGAGTCCTGCCCTGTGAGACTGAGCGATTCCCCTGGTGTCCTGCCCTGGGGGACTGGGCCCTTCCCCTGGGGTCCTGTGGGACTGGGCCCTTCCCCTGGTGTCCTGTCCTGAGGGACTGGGCCCTTCCCCTGGTGTCCTGCCCTGTGGGACTGGGCCCTTCCCCTGTTATCCTGTCCTGTGAGACTGGGCCCTTCCCCTGGGGTCCTTCCCTGTGGGACTGGGCCCTTCCCCTGTTATCCTGCCCTTGGGGACTGGACCCTTCCCCTGGGGTCCTGCCCTGTGGGACTGGGCACTTCCCCTGGTGTCCTGTCCTGAGGGACTGGGCCCTTCCCCTGGTGTCCTGTCCTGTGGGACTGGGCCCTTCCCCTGGTGTCCTGTCCTGTGGGACTGGGCCCTTCCCCTGTTATCCTGTCCTGTGAGACTGGGCCCTTCCCCTGGGGTCCTTCCCTGTGGGACTGGGCCCTTCCCCTGTTATCCTGCCCTTGGGGACTGGACCCTTCCCCTGGGGTCCTGCCCTGTGGGACTGGGCCCTTCCCCTGTTATCCTGTCCTGTGGGACTGGGCCCTTCCCCTGGGGTCCTGCCCTGTGGGACTGGGCCCTTCCCCTGGGGTCCTGCCCTGTGGGACTGGGCCCTTCCCCTGGTGTCCTGTCCTGTGGGACTGGGCCCTTCCCCTGGGGTCCTGTCCTGTGAGACTGGGCCCTTCCCCTGGGGTCCTTCCCTGTGGGACTAGGCCCTTCCCCTGGGGTCCTGTCCTGTGGGACTGGGCCCTTCCCCTGGTGTCCTGTCCTGTGGGACTGGGCCCTTCCCCTGGAGTCCTTCCCTGTGAGACTGGGCCCTTCCCCTGGGGTCCTGCCCTGTGGGACTGGGCCCTTCCCCTGGGGTCCTGTCCTGTGGGACTGGGCCCTTCCCCTGGTGTCCTGTCCTGTGGGACTGGGCCCTTCCCCTGGTGTCCTGCCCTGTGGGACTGGGCCCTTCCCCTGGTGTCCTGCCCTGTGGGACTGGGCCCTTCCCCTGGGGTCCTGTCCTGTGGGACTGGGCCCTTCCCCTGGTGTCCTGTCCTGTGGGACTGGGCCCTTCCCCTGGTGTCCTGCCCTGTGGGACTGGACCCTTCCCCTGGTGTCCTGTCCTGTGGGACTGGGCCCTTCCCCTGGGGTCCTGCCCTGTGGGACTGGGCCCTTCCCCTGGGGTCCTGTCCTGTGGGACTGGGCCCTTCCCCTGGGGTCCTGTCCTGTGGGACTGGGCCCTTCCCCTGGTGTCCTGCCCTGTGGGACTGGACCCTTCCCCTGGTGTCCTGCCCTGTGGGACTAGGCCCTCCCCCTGGAGTCCTTCCCTGTGAGACTGGGCCCTTCCCCTGGTGTCCTGCCCTGTGGGACTGGGCCCTTCCCCTGGAGTCCTGTCCTGAGGGACTGGGCCCTTCCCCTGGTGTCCTGTCCTGGGGGACTGGGCCCTTCCCCTGGAGTCCTGCCCTGTGAGACTGGGCCCTTCCCCTGGGGTCCTGCCCTGTGGGACTGGGCCCTTCCCCTGGGGTCCTGTCCTGTGGGACTGGGCCCTTCCCCTGGTGTCCTGCCCTGTGGGACTGGACCCTTCCCCTGGTGTCCTGCCCTGTGGGACTGGGCCCTTCCCCTGGTGTCATAATCATAGAGGTCTACAGCACAGAAAAAGGCCCTTCGGCCCATCGAGTCTGTGCCAGTCAAACAAGTACCTAACTATTCTAATCCCGTTTTCCACCACTAGGCCCATAGCCTTGTATGTCATGGCATTGCAAGTGCACATCCAAATACTTCTTAAATGTTATGAGGGTTTCTGCCTCTACCATCCTTTCAGGCAGTGAGTTCCAGATTCCCACTACCCTCTGGGTGAAAAGATTCTTCCTCACATCCCCTCTAAACCTCCTGCTCCTTACCTTAAATCTATGCCCCCTGGTTATTGATCCCTCCACCAAGGGGAAAAGTTCCTTCCTGTCTACCCTATCTATGCCCCTAATAATTTTATACACCTCAATCATATCAGCCCTCAATCTCCTCTGCTCCATAGAAAATAACCCCAGTCTATCCAATCTCTCCTCATAACTAATGCTCTCCAGCCCAGGCAACATCCTGGTAAATCTCCTCTGCTCTCTCTCCAGTGCAATCACATCCTTCCTATAATGCGGATTCCAGAACTGCTCAATACTCTAGCTGTGGCCTAACCTGCGTTTTATACAGTTCCAGCATAACCTCCCTGCTCTTACATTCTATGCCTCGGCTAATATAGGCAAGTATCCCATTTGCCTTCTTAACCACCTCATCTACCTGTCCTGCTACCTTAAGGGATCTGTGGATATGCACACCAAGGTCCCTCTGATCCTCAGTACTTCACAGGGTCCTGCCATTCATCGTGTATTCCCATGTATGCCTTGTTTGTCCTGCCCAAGTGCATCACCTCACACTTATCTGGATTAAATTCCATTTGTCACTGATCAGCCCATCTGACCAGCCCGTCTATATCCTCCTGTAATCTAAGGCTAACCTCCTCACTATTTATCACCCCACCAATTTTCATGTCATCTGCGAACTTACTGATCAACCCTCCTACATTCAAGTCTAAATCGTTTATATATACCACAAACAGCAAGGGACCCAACACCGATCCCTGTGGAACCCCACTGGACACAGGCATCCAGTCACAAAAACACCCCTCGACCATCACCCTCTGCTTCCTGCCACTCAGCCAATTCTGGATCCAATTGGCCAAATTGCCTTGGATCCCATGGGCTCTTACCTTCATTATCAGTCTCCCATGCAGGACCTTATCAAAAGCCTTGCTGAAGTCCAAGTAGACTAAGAGTATTTGATGCGGACAGTGTAGAGGGAGCTTTACTCTGTATCTAACCCCGTGCTGTACCTGTCCTGGGAGTGTTTGATGGGGACAGTGTAGAGGGAGATTTACTCTGTATCTAACCCCGTGCTGTACCTGTCCTGGGAGTGTTTGATGGGGACAGTGTAGAGGGAGCTTTATTCTGTATCTAACCCCGTGCTGTACCTGTCCTGGGAGTGTTTGATGGGGACAGTGTAGAGGGAGATTTACTCTGTATCTAACCCCGTGCTGTACCTGTCCTGCGAGTGTTTGATGGGGACAGTGTAGAGGGAGCTTTACTCTGTATCTAACCCCGTGCTGTACCTGTCCTGGGAGTGTTTGTTTAGGCTATGTAGAGGGTGCATTTTGTTTACTTCATTCTGTCATGGGCTGTGGGAGTCGCTGGCAAGGTCAGCATTTATTGCCCATCCCTAATTGCCTTTGAAGTGAGTGCCTTGCTCAGCTATTTCAGAGATCAGTTAAGTGTCAACCACATTGCTGTGGGTCTGAAATCACATGTAGGCCAGACCAGGTAAGGATGGCAGATTCATGAGTGAACCAGATGGGTTTTTACAACAATCGCAGATCATTTCATGGTCACCGCTCCTGGGGCAAGCTTCATATTCCAGGTTTATCCATTGAATTTAAATTCCACCAGCTGCCAAGGTGGGATTTGATCATTAGTGCAGGTCTCTGGATTACCAATCCCTGCCCTGAGGTCACTAGATTCCAGTGTAAGGTGCCTGAACTGGTAGATGCCATGGGAACAAATTGTTAGCTAAGGGTTGACTGCACCGAGTGAGAGACATCATCAACCTGCAAGATCTGTCTTGTTGGTCACACCAGATGTGTGAGTAATCTAACAAGGATTAGAGGCCACTGCACATTCCTCGCAACCTGTCTCATGAGGTTAGTCTGATAACAAGGGATGGTTGTCATGGTTCCCAGGGGAATGTGAACCTATTGTAGCTCAAAGCACCCTGGGAGCTGTAGGCACCTTTTGTGGAGTTTGCTGCCAGTAAATTGAGCCACTGGGACACTGAGACTCCAGCTCCCAGCACCCACTGCTGCAACCCAACAGGTTCAAAGAAGCTAAAATAACAGCCCAGAAAGTCAGTCTGATAAAGACAGTCCATCGCTGCACTGCCATGAAGATAACGTTCCAAACGACCCTCACCATCCTACACGGTAAAGTCAACATCTCTTCTTTCATGAAGCTCACTTGATGATTTATATTTTTTCCTTGCCATACATTTACTGGGGGCTCTCCTTATTAGGACAGGGGGGATTTTTTTGGTAATTTCTGTCTTCACCCCCCCACCCCCCACCTCAATCTCCCTCAAACTCTCAATGCCAAGGCAGCTCCCTCACTGTGAAGATGAGCTGGGGCTGCATGCTCTCTGGGAGCTCAACTGGGACTTCTGACTGAGATTGATAGATCCCTGTCGGCTATCGAGGGATATGGAGCAAAGGTGGTTAAATGAAGTTGAGATACAAATCAGTCAGGAAGTCCTCGAATGATGGAACAAGCTTGAGGGGCTGAATGGCCTCCTCCTGTTCCTAGGAAGCCTGGTCTGTGATGATTCAAAGTCAGAGTGATGGTGTAATTGCATTATGGAACTAAGTTACTGATTCCAGTCCCTCAGTTTTCGATTCATAAATGTGAGGTTTTACAGGGACCTGGCATGAAACAGAAAGAAACACTGGCAGTTTTGGAAAGGATGTAAGATTATTTATAGCTGCTAGGTGGTACTGAGCTAGAGTATTTCTGATAAAAGAGAAACATGCTATCAAAACATTTCATCTTGCACTCACCAGGACAGAAGCAAGAGTGACAAATTTCACAGGGATGAAGCAGTATCAATGATTCTTCACTCTGAAATTTGGTATTCTTGCATCTGTCCTGATAAGTGCATTATGAAAAGCTTCAACAACATGTCTCTCTTTAGAAAATCATTGATTGAATCTGTCGGTAAGATTTCAGAGCATTTGATAGGCTATTTGTTTGAACTGAAGTCACTGTGAGGTGGAGTCATTCAGTGGGTTTGATCCTGGATATATATGAATCACCAAGGGAGGGGGAAGAGGAATCCAATTGGAAACATAATCTTAAAATCCGAACCGGGGAACTCAGGGGTGATGTCAGGAAACATTTCTTCACAGGAAGGGGAGTGGAAATCCAGAACTTTCTCCCCATAAAGCCTTGGACACTGAAGTCATTTGAACTTTACAAGACTGAGATTGATAGATCTTTGTTGGGTAAGGGTTTTGAGGAGCTGTGGTGGCGCAGTGGGTGGTGTCTCTACCTCTGGACCAGCAGCTCCAGCTTCAAGTCCCACTTTAGGGAAAGTGTGTTCATAATGTAGTCAAACAGGCCTGTTATCAGCCTTTAAATCCTTCCAATTACAGCCAGCGGTAAGAGCGGGAGACTCTCCTGGTCAGCCATACAGCGTAAGGCAATACTTTGCCAAGTGTCACCGACACCCACTTAGGGTATGGTCCCTGAGGGAGGAAGAGGGGGAGGGGGTTTTGAGGGAACAGAGCAGAGCTGGGTGAGCAGAGTCTAGACATAGATCAGACACGGATGGTCTGGTTGAATCAAGGGTCAGATTCAATGGGCTGAATGGACTGTTCCTGTTACTGTGCTCCCAACTGGTCTGTCATATACCTGAGGGATAGAGGAACAATCTCCCAGAGACGCACCCCTGATCCCATTCCCCCCTCACGTAGTACTGGGGGGGTGGGGTGTTGCAGTTTAAAGATCTCCCTTGCTGTCTCAGGCAGATTGCAGCGATCAGTAAAGCAGAGGCGGGGAGTTCAAGCCCCGAGTAACTGAAATCAGGGAAACTGATTTCATTAAATCTGGTTTGATTGATCCAGAGATAAACAATTGTCCTAAAAATGCGACTGATTGACAACTGTCCTTCGGGGAAGGGGCTGTCCCATCCTGAGCCAATGTTTGAATTGATTCTCAGGAGGTGGGTGTTGATGACAAGGTGAGTGTTTATTGACAATTCCTTCGGATTGACATCATCCTGTTTAGTGAGAGGAGTGTAGCACCATGCTGCTGGGTATTCTCATCCTCACTATTTATAATTACAATCAGTGGGATTTGGATTATTCCCCCAACCCCTAACCCTCCGCTACCAACCCCGTCTTCACTCTGCTCCATTTTACTTCCCCCCACTCTCGTTTCTATCAGTCAATATTACTTTGAAAACAATGCCTCCAGTAGGTGGCCTGGCCATTATCCCACTGCTGTTTGTGGGGACCTGGCTGTGGGGCAATTGCCAGCTGCATTTCCTCTATTACAGCAGTGAACACAACACAAGGATTCGGAGCAGGAGTCGCTGGAACCTTCTCTCCATTTGGCCACGAATGGCTACATTTCAAAAATATGTCATTATCTCTGAAGGGCTTTGGGAAGGGGGTTGTGAAAGATGCTGTCCATGTGACAGTTCCTTTCTTTCCCATTTTGTGGATTCTATGAGTGGGAAACAGCAGAGTGATACCCGCCTACCACAACTCTGCATCTGTCCCTTGTACTGCCCCTCGAGGGGGCACAGGGAAGGGCTCGTGAGGCTTCAGTTGAGCTCAGCTGCTGACACAAACCATCTGTTCGGCAAGCTGTAGAAATATACAAACACTGAATCAAGCAGAATTAGCAGAGGTTAGGGTTGGCAGGCTTTCAAAGGTACTTCTCTGGTCTAGACAGAGTTGAACAGTAGACAGGATTATATTACCTAGTCACAGGTTCAAACAGCTTCCAGTTACAGTTTGTAGAGTTCCCAATCATTAGGCATAGAATGCCTGTGGGGGATCAGTGTTGTGAACAGGGGGAGGGACAGGGAGAGAAGGAGTAAATGAAACTAATAAATTGGGTATATCATGTGCCCTCTCTTTCTCTCTCAAACCCTGTCCTTTCTCTGTGTGTCTGTCTCCCCCACCTCTGCTGATCTCTCCCTGTCACTCCCTCCCACTCTTTCTCCCATTCTCTGTCTCTCTCTCCCTGTGTCTTTGTCCTTCTCTCTGCCTCTTTCTCTCTCTCCCTCTGTCGACTCTCTCTCTCTCTCACTCTCTGTCCCTCTCTCTGGCTCACTTTGTCTGTTTCTCTCTCTCTCTCTCTCTCTCTCTGTGTATCTTGTATTGCTGTCAGTAACACTGGTCTGTTCTATCCTGTAGGTGTGCTGCTCACAGTGGCTGCTCATGGCCGGTGGAAGCGACACCTGGACCAGTTGGGGAGTATGATTGAATGTCGAGTGGGTACTGGCCGCTGGCTCTCTCGCTTGGATTATTTTGACTATGGATGTTACTGTGGCTTCGGTGGACAAGGAGTTCCGCTCGATGCTGTTGACTGGTGAGAGACAGAGAGACATAGAGAGAGAGAGAGGCAGACAGAGAGGGGGAGAGAGAGTGGGGGGGGGGTGGGGGGGGAGAGAGAGAGGAAAAGTGAGAGAGAAAGAGAAACTGAGAGAGAGAGTGACGAAAGGAGAGAGAGAAAAAGAGAGAAGGACAAGGACAAACACAGAGAGATAGAGACAGACAGAGAAAGAGAGAGAGAGAGAGAGACAGAGACAGAGAGAAAGAGAAACAAAGAGAGACAAGGTCAGAGACAGAGAAAGAGAGAGAGACAGAGAAGAAATGAGAGAGAGATACCGAGAGAGAGAAAGAGAGAAACAGAGAGAGAAAGAGAGAGAGAGAGACAGAGATAGAGAAAAAGAGAAACAGAGAGCGAGACAAGGACAGAGACAGAGAAAAGAAAGAGAGATGGAAAGGAAAAGAGAGGGAGAGAGAAACCGAGAGATAAAGAGAGAGACAGAGAGAGAAAGAGAGAGAAATAAAGAGAGAGACAGAGAGAGAAAGAGAGAGAAATAAAGAGAGAGACAGAGAGAGAAAGAGAGAGAAATAAAGAGAGAGACAGAGAGAGAAAGAGAGAGAAATAAAGAGAGAGACAGAGAGAGAAAGAGAGAGAAATAAAGAGAGAGACAGAGAAAGAAAGAGAGAGATAAAGAGAGAGACAGAAAGAGAAAGACAGAGACAGAGAGAGAAAGAGAGAGAGATAACGAGAGAGACAGAGAGAGAAAGAGAGAGAAATAAAGAGAGAGACAGAGAGAGAAAGAGAGAGAGATAAATAGACACAGAGAGAGAAAGAGAGAGAGATAAAGAGAGAGACAGAGAGAGAAAGAGAGAGAGATAAAAAGAGAGACAGAGAAAGAAAGTGAGAGAGAGAGATAAAGAGAGAGACAGAGAGAGAAAGAGAGAGAGAGAGATAAAGAGAGAGACAGAGAGAGAAACCGAGAGAGATAAAGAGAGAGACAGAGAGAAAGAGAGAGATAAAGAGAGAGACAGAGAGAAAAACCGAGAGAGATAAAGATAGAGACAGAGAGAGAAACCGAGAGAGATAAAGATAGAGACTGAGAGAGAAAGAGAGAGACAAAGAGAGAGACAGAGAGAGAAAGGGAGAGACAGAGAGAGAAAGAGAGAGAGATAACGAGAGACAGAGAGAGAAACCGAGAGAGATAAAGAGAGAGACAGAGAGATAAAGAGAGAGAGATAAAGAGAGAGACAGAGAGAGAAAGAGAGAGAGATAAAGAGAGAAACAGAAAGAGAAACCGAGAGAGATAAAGAGAGACAGAAAGAGAAACCGAGAGAGATAAAGAGAGAGACAGAGAGAGAGAAAGAGAGAGAGATAAAGAGAGAGACAGAGAGAGAGATAAAGAGAGAGACAGAGAGAGAAAGAGAGAGATAAAGAGAGAGACAGAGAGAGAAAGAGAGAGATAAAGAGAGAGACAGAGAGAGAGAAAGAGAGAGAGATAAAGAGAGAGACAGAGAGAGAGATAAAGAGAGAGACAGAGAGAGAAAGAGAGAGATAAAGAGAGAGACAGAGAGAGAAAGAGAGAGATAAAGAGAGAGACAGAGAGATAAAGAGAGAGACAGAAAGCAGCAGTAATGAAGTACAGTTCCTGGCTCTATTCAGATCACTGACCATTCTATGGTTACACTTAGCAACTCTCTTGATTGGAGCGACCTGGGGTCTCAGAATTCTCCCAAAGCTTGCTGCAAACAATCTAGGAGAAAAATCATAGGGATTTTCAACCAAATAGTCTGCTTATCATTTTAATTACCCGAGATTATTAGTTATAAAAATATGGGGGAAGGGGTCAGAGGACTGGCTGTTTGACCGGGTGGGGTGGAGAGACGTCTGAAAACCCCAGGAATAACTCCAGCCACAGATACTGACTCTGGTCCTGGAGTAAATATACACACCAGCAGAGAGAGAACAGAGTAACACGGAGAGGGCAACATGGATTAGAAACTGCACAAGGAAATGTATAAGAGAGAGTGTGTGTGTAAGTGAGAGAGAGAGAGAGAGAGAGAGAGAGAGAGTCTGTGAGAGAGTGTGTGTGAATGAGAGAGAGTGTGTGTGTGAGTGAGAGAGAGTGTGTGTGTGAGTGAGTATGTGTGAGAGAGAGTGTGTGTGTGAGAGTGTGTGAGAGTGTGTGTGAGCGAGAACGAGTCTGTGAGAGACTGTGTGTGAGTGAGTGTGTGTGTGAGAGTGAGTGTGTGTGTGAGTGAGTGTGTGTGTGAGAGTGTGTGTGAGTGAGAACGAGTCTGTGAGAGACTGTGTGTGAGTGAGTGTGTGTGTGAGAGTGAGTGTGTGTGTGAGTGAGTGTGTGTGTGAGAGTGTGTGAGAGAGTGTGTGTGAGTGAGAACGAGTCTGTGAGAGACTGTGTGTGAGTGAGTGTGTGTGTGAGAGTGAGTGTGTGTGTGAGTGAGTGTGTGTGTGTGAGAGAGTGAGTGTGTGTGAGAGCGAGTGTGTGTGAGAGCGAGTGTGTGTGAGTGGGAGTGAGTTTGTATGTGTGAGAGTGAGTGTGAGTGAGTGTGCCTAAGTGTGTGAGTGTGAGTGAGTGTGTGTGTGAGTGTGTGTGTGAGAATATGTAAGAAAGTGAGTGAGTGAGTGGGCACGTGTGTGAGAGTGTGTGAATGTGTGAGAGTATGTGACTGAGTGTGAGTGACTGAGAGAGTGAGTGTGTTAGTGAGAAAGAGAGAGTGAGTGTGTCAGTGAGAGTGTGTGAGTGAGAGTGTTTGTGAATGAGTGAGGGTGTGTGTGTCAGTGAGAGTATATGTGAGAGAGTGAGCATGTGAGTGAGTGTGAGTGTGAGAAAGTGTGTGTGTGAGCAAGTGAGAGGGAGTGAGTGTGTGAGTGTGAGTGAGTGTGAGTGAGTGGGAGGGAGTGAGTGAGTGTGTGTGAGTGAGTGTGAGTGAGAGGGTGTGAGTGAGTGAGTGTGTGTGAGTGTGAGTGAGAGGGAGTGAGTGAGTGAGTGTGTGTGAGTGTGAGTGAGTGTGAGTGAGTGAGAGGGAGTGAGTGAGTGAGTGAGTGTGTGTGAGTGAATGAGTGAGTGTTTGAGTATGAGTGAGTGAGAGGGGGTGAGTGAGTGTGTGAGTGAGTGAGTGTGTGAGTGAGTGTTTGAGAGGGACTGAGTGAGTGAGTGTGAGTGTGAGTGAGTGAGTGTGAGTGTGAGTGAGTGTGTGAGTGAGTGTGTGAGAGTGAGTGTGTGAGTGAGTGAGAAAGAGTGAGTGTGTGTGAGTGACAAAGAGAGTGTGTGTGAATGAGAAAGAGTGAGTGTGTGAGAGAGTGAGAAATATTGAGTGTGTGTGAGAAAGTGATTGTGTGTGAGTGAGAAAGTGATTGTGTGTGAATGAGAAACTGATTGTGTGTGAGTGAGAAAGAGTGAGTGTGTGAGTGAGTGAGAAAGAGTGAGTGTGTGTGAGTGAGAAAGAGTGAGCGTGTGTGAGTGAGAACGTGATTGTGTGCGAGTGAGAAAGAGTGAATGTGTGAGTGAGTGAGAAAGAGCGAGTGTGTGAGTGAGAAAGAGTGAGTGTGTGTGAGTGAGAAAGAATGAGTGTGTGAGTGAGAAAGAGTGAGTGTGTGAGTGAGAAAGAGTGAGTGTGTGTGAGTGAGAAAGAGTGAGTGCGTGAGTGAGAAAGAGTGAGTGTGTGAGTGAGTGAGAAAGAGTGAGTGTGTGAGTGAGTGAGAAAGAGTGAGTGTGTGAGTGAGAAAGAGTGAGTGCGTGTGAGTGAGAAAGAGTTTGTGTGAGTGAGAAAGAGTAAACGTGTGTGAGTGAGAAAGCATGAGTGTGTGAGTGAGAGAGAGTGACTGTGTGTGAGTGAGTGAGAAAGAGTGAGTGTTAGTGAGTGAGAAAGAGTGAGTGTGTGAGTGAGAAAGAGTTTGTGTGAGTGAGAAAGAGTAAATGTGTGTGAGTGAGAAAGCATGAGTGTGTGAGTGAGAGAGAGTGACTGTGTGTGAGTGAGTGAGAAAGAATGAGTGTTAGTGAGTGAGAAAGAGTGAGTGTGTGAGTGAGAAAGAGTTTGTGTGAGTGAGAAATAGTAAATGTGTGTGAGTGAGAAAGCATGAGTGTGTGAGTGAGAGAGAGTGACTGTGTGTGAGTGAGTGAGTGAGAAAGAGTGAGTGTGTGTGAGTGAGAAAGAGTGAGTGTGTGAGTGAGAAAGAGTGAGTGTGTGAGTGAGTGAGAAAGACTGAGTGTGTGTGAGTGAGAAAGAGTGAGTGTGTGAGTGAGAAAGAGTGAGTGTGTGAGTGAGAAAGAGTGAGTGTGTGTGAGTGAGAAAGAGTGAGTGTGTGAGTGAGTGAGAAAGAGTGAGTGTGTGAGTGAGTGAGAAAGAGTGAGTGTGTGAGTGAGAAAGAGTGAGTGCGTGTGAGTGAGAAAGAGTTTGTGTGAGTGAGAAAGAGTAAATGTGTGTGAGTGAGAAAGCATGAGTGTGTGAGTGAGAGAGAGTGACTGTGTGTGAGTGAGAGGGAGTGAGTGTGTGTGAGTGAGTGAGTGTTTGTGAGAGTGAGTGAGTGAGTGTGTGTGTGAGTGAGAGGGAGTGAGTGTGTGTGAGTGAGTGAGGGAGTGAGTGTGTGTGTGTGTGAGTAAGTGGGTGAGTGAGTGAGTGTGTGTAAGTGAGAAAGAGTGGGTGTGGGAGGGAGTGAGTGTGTGTGAGTGAGTGTGTGTGAGTGAGTGTGTGTGCATGAGTGAGGGAGTGAGTGTGTGAGTGAGTGAGTTTGAGTGAGTGAGAGGGAGTGAGTGAGTGTGTGAGAGTGAGAAAGTGTGAGTGTGTGAGGGAGTGAGTGTGTGTGAGTGAGTGAGAGGGAGTGAGTTTTTGAGTGAGTGAGTGTGTGAGAGTGAGAAAGAGTGAGTGTGTGAGGGAGTGAGTGTGTGAGAGAGTGTATGAGTGAGAGTGAGTCTGTGTGAGTGAGTGTGTGAGAGTGAGAAAGAGTGAGTGTGTGAGGGAGTGCGTGTGTGTGTGTGAGTGTGTGAGTACGTGAGTGTGAGTGAGTGAGAGGGAGTGAGTTTGTGAGTGAGTGAGTGTGTGAGAGTGAGAAAGAGTGAGTGTGCGAGGGAGTGATTGTGTGTGTGAGTGTGTGTGAGTGAGTGAGTGTGTGTATGTGAGTGAGTGAGTGTGTGAGAGTGAGAAAGAGTGAGTGAGTGAGTGAGTGTGTGTGTGTGAGTGTGTGAGTGAGTGTGTGAGAGTGAGAGGGAGTGAGGGTGTGTGTGTGAGTGAGTGTGTGTGAGTGAGTGAGTGTGTGAGTACGTGAGTGTGAGTGAGTGAGAGGGAGTGAGTTTGTGAGTGAGTGAGTGTGTGAGAGTGAGAAAGAGTGTGTGCGAGGGAGTGATTGTGTGTGTGCGAGTGTGTGTGAGTGAGTGAGTGAGTGTGTGTGTGTGAGTGAGTGAGTGTGTGAGAGTGAGAAAGAGTGAGTGAGTGAGTGTGTGTGTGTGTGTGAGTGAGTGTGTGAGTGAGTGTGTGAGAGTGAGAGGGAGTGAGTGTGTGTGTGAGTGAGTGTGTGAGTTTGTGAGTGAGTGAGTGTGTGAGAGTGAGAAAGAGTGAGTGTGCGAGGGAGTGATTGTGTGTGTGTGAGTGTGTGTGTGTGAGTGAGTGAGTGAGTGTGTGTGTGTGAGTGAGTGTGTGAGAGTGAGAAAGAGTGAGTGAGTGAGTGAGTGTGTGTGAGTGAGTGTGTGAGTGAGTGTGTGAGAGTGAGAGGGAGTGAGTGTGTGTGTGAGTGAGTGTGTGAGAGTGAGAGGGAGTGAGTGTGTGTGAGTGAGTATGTGTGTGACTGAGTGTGTGTATGTGAGTGTGTGTGAGTGAGTGAATGTGTGTGTGCGTGGGTGAGGGAGTGAGTGTGTGAGAGTGAGTTTGAGTGAGTGAGAGTGAGTGAGTGAGTGTGTGAGTGAGAAAGAGTGTGTGAGGGAGTGAGTGTGTGAGAGAGTGTGTGAGTGAGAGTGAGTGTGTGTGAGTGAGTGTGTGAGAGTGAGAAAGAGTGAGTGTGTGAGGGAGTGAGTGTGTGAGTGAGTGAGTGTGTGAGTGTGAGTGAGTGTGAGTGAGTGAGAGGGAGTGAGAGGGAGTGTGTGTGTGTGAGTGAGTAAGTGAGTGAGAGGGAGTGAGTGAGTGTGTGTGAGTGAGTGAGTGTGTGAGTGAGTGAGTGTGTGAGAGTGAGTGAGTGAGTGTGTGAGTGTGTGAGTGAGTGTGTGAGAGTGAGAAAGTGTGTGTGAGTGAGTGAGAAAGAGTGAGTGTGTGTGAGTGACAAAGAGAGTGTGTGTGAATGAGAAAGAGTGAGTGTGTGAGAGAGTGAGAAAGATTGAGTGTGTGTGAGAAAGTGATTGTGTGTGAGTGAGAAAGTGATTGTGTGTGAGTGAGAAAGTGATTGTGTGTGAGTGAGAAAGAGTGTGTGTGAGTGAGAGTAAGTGTGTGAGTGAGAAAGAGTGAGTGTGTGAGTGAGTGAGAAAGAGTGAGTGCGTGTGAGTGAGAAAGAGTGAGTGTGTTTGAGTGAGAAAGTGATTGTGTGCGAGTGAGAAAGAGTGAATGTGTGAGTGAGTGAGAAAGAGTGAGTGAGAAAGAGTGAGTGTGTGAGTGAGTGAGAAAGAGTGAGTGTGTGTGAGTGAGAAAGAGTGGGCATGTGTGAGTGAGAAAGAGTGAGTGTGTGAGTGAGAAAGAGTGAGTGTGTGAGTGAGAAAGAGTGAGTGTTAGTGAGTGAAAAAGAGTGAGTGTGTGAGTGAGTGTGTGAGTGAGTGAGAAAGAGTGAGTGTGTGAGTGAGAAAGAGTGAGTGTGTGTGAGTGAGAAAGAGTGTGTGTGAGTGAGAAAGAGTAAATGTGTGTGAGTGAGAAAGCATGAGTGTGTGAGTGAGAGAGAGTGACTGTGTGTGAGAGAGAGGGAGTGAGTGTGTGTGAGTGAGTGAGTGTTTGTGAGAGTGAATGAGTGAGTGTGTGTGTGAGTGAGTGTGTGTGAGTGAGAGGGAGTGAGTGTGTGTGAATGAGTGAGTGTGTGTGAGTGTGTGTGAGTGAGTGCATGAGTGTGTGTGAGTGAGAAAGAGTGATTGTGTGAGGGAGTGAGTGTGTGTGAGTGAGTGTGTGTGAGTGAGTGTGTGTGAGTGAGTGAGGGAGTGAGTGTGTGTGTGAGTGAGAAAGAGTGAGTGTGTGAGTGAGTGAGAAAGACTGAGTGTGTGTGAGTGAGAAAGAGTGAGTGTGTGAGTGAGAAAGAGTGAGTGTGTGAGTGAGTGAGAAAGAGTGAGTGTGTGAGTGAGTGAGAAAGAGTGAGTGTGTGAGTGAGAAAGAGTGAGTGCATGTGAGTGAGAAAGAGTGTGTGTGAGTGAGAAAGAGTAAATGTGTGTGTGAGAAAGCATGAGTGTGTGAGTGAGAGAGAGTGACTGTGTGTGAGTGAGTGAGTGAGTGTTTGTGAGAGTGAGTGAGTGTGTGTGTGAGTGAGAGGGAGTGAGTGTGTGTGAGTGAGTGAGTGAGGGAGTGAGTGTGTGTGTGTGTGAGTAAGTGGGTGAGTGAGTGAGTGTGTGTAAGTGAGAAAGAGTGGGTGTGGGAGGGAGTGAATGTGTGTGAGTGAGTGTGTGTGAGTGAGTGAGTGTGTGTGCATGAGTGAGGGAGTGAGTGTGTGAGTGAGTGAGTTTGAGTGAGTGAGAGGGAGTGAGTGAGTGTGTGAGAGTGAGAAAGTGTGAGTGTTTGAGGGAGTGAGTGTGTGTGAGTGAGTGAGAGGGAGTGAGTTTTTGAGTGAGTGAGTGTGTGAGAGTGAGAAAGAGTGAGTGTGTGAGGGAGTGAATGTGTGAGAGAGTGTATGAGTGAGAGTGAGTCTGTGTGAGTGAGTGTGTGAGAGTGAGAAAGAGTGAGTGTGTGAGGGAGTGCGTGTGTGTGAGTGAGTGAGTGAGTGAGTCTGAGTGAGAGGGAGTGAGCTTTTGAGTGAGTGAGTGTGTGAGAGTGAGAAAGAGTGAGTGTGTGAGGGAGTGAGTGTGTGTGAGTGTGTGTGAGTGAGTGAGTGTGTGTGAGTGTGTGTGAGTGAGTGAGGGTGTGTGTGTGAGTGAGTGTGTGTGAGTGAGTGAGTGTGTGAGTACGTGAGTGTGAGTGAGTGAGAGGGAGTGAGTTTGTGAGTGAGTGAGTGTGTGAGAGTGAGAAAGAGTGTGTGCGAGGGAGTGATTGTGTGTGTGTGAGTGAGTGAGTGAGTGTGTGTGTGAGTGAGTGAGTGTGTGAGAGTGAGAAAGAGTGAGTGAGTGAGTGAGTGTGTGTGTGTGAGTGAGTGTGTGAGTGAGTGTGTGAGAGTGAGAGGGAGTGAGTGTGTGAGTGAGTGTGTGAGTTTGTGAGTGAGTGAGTGTGTGAGAGTGAGAAAGAGTGAGTGTGCGAGGGAGTGATTGTGTGTGTGTGAGTGTGTGTGTGTGAGTGAGTGAGTGAGTGTGTGTGTGTGAGTGAGTGTGTGAGAGTGAGAAAGAGTGAGTGAGTGAGTGAGTGAGTGTGTGTGAGTGAGTGTGTGAGTGAGTGTGTGAGAGTGAGAGGGAGTGAGTGTGTGTGTGAGTGAGTGTGTGAGCGTGAGAGGGAGTGAGTGTGTGTGAGTGAGTATGTGTGTGAGTGAGTGTGTGTGAGTGAGTGAGGGAGTGAGTGTGTGTATGAGTGAATAAGTGGGTGAGTGAGTGAGTGTGTGTAAGTGAGAAAGAGTGGGTGTGGGAGGGAGTGAGTGTGTGTGTGAGTGTGTGTGAGTGAGTGAGTGTGTGTGCATGAGTGAGGGAGTGAGTGTGTGAGTGAGTGAGTTTGAGTGAGTGAGAGGGAGTGAGTGAGTGTGTGAGAGTGAGAAAGTGTGAGTGTGTGAGGGAGTGAGTGTGTGTGAGTGAGTGAGAGGGAGTGAGTTTTTGAGTGAGTGAGTGTGTGAGAGTGAGAAAGAGTGAGTGTGTGAGGGAGTGTGTGAGAGAGTGTATGAGTGAGAGTGAGTCTGTGTGAGTGAGTGTGTGAGAGTGAGAAAGAGTGAGTGTGTGAGGGAGTGAGGGTGTGTGAGTGAGTGAGTGAGTGAATGTGAGTGAGTGAGAGGGAGTGAGCTTTTGAGTGAGTGAGTGTGTGAGAGTGAGAAAGAGTAAGTGTGTGAGGGAGTGAGTGTGTGTGAGTGTGTGTGAGTGAGTGAGTGTGTGTGAGTGAGTGAGGGTGTGTGTGTGAGCGAGTGTGTGTGTGTGAGTGAGTGAATGTGTGAGTAAGTGAGTGTGAATGAGTGAGAGGGAGTGAGTTTGTGAGTGAGTGAGTGTGTGAGAGTGAGAAAGAGTGAGTGTGCGAGGGAGTGATTGTGTGTGAGTGTGTGTGAGTGTGTGTGAGTGAGTGTGTGAGTGAGTGTGTGAGAGTGAGAGGGAGTGAGTGTGTGTGTGTGAGTGAGTGTGTGAGAGTGAGAGGGAGTGAGTGTGTGTGAGTGAGTATGTGTGTGAGTGAGTGTGTGTATGTGATTGTGTGTGAGTGAGTGAATGTGTGTGTGCGTGGGTGAGGGAGTGAGTGTGTGAAAGTGAGTTTGAGTGAGTGAGAGTGAGTGAGTGAGTGTGTGAGTGAGAAAGAGTGTGTGAGGGAGTGAGTGTGTGAGAGAGTGTGTGAGTGAGAGTGAGTGTGTGTGAGTGAGTGTGTGAGAGTGAGAAAGAGTGAGTGTGTGAGTGAGAGTGAGTGTGTGTGAGTGAGTGAGTGAGTGTGAGTGAGTTTTTGAGTGAGTGAGTGTGTAAGAGTGAGAAAGAGTGAGTGTGTGAGGGAGTGCGTGTGAGTGAGTGAGTGAGTGAGTGTGTGAGTGTGAGTGAGTGTGATTGAGTGAGAGGGTGTGAGTGAGTGTGTGTGAGTAAGTGAGTGAGAGGGAGTGAGTGAGTGTGTGTGAGTGAGTGAGTGAGTGAGTGTGTGAGAGTGAGAGGGAGTGAGTGAGTGTGTGTGTGTGAGTGTGTGTGAGTGAGTGAGTGAGTGTGTGTGAGAAATATTGTGTGAGGGAGTGTGTGTGAGTGAGTGTGGGAGTGAAAGTGAGTGTGTGTGAGTGTGTGTGAGTGAGTGTGTGAGTGTGTGTGAGTGAGAAAGAGTGATTGTGTGAGGGAGTGAGTGTGTGTGAGTGAGTGTGTGTGAGTGAGTGTGTGTGAGTGAGTGAGGGAGTGAGTGTGTGTATGAGTGAATAAGTGGGTGAGTGAGTGAGTGTGTGTAAGTGAGAAAGAGTGGGTGTGGGAGGGAGTGAGTGTGTGTGTGAGTGTGTGTGAGTGAGTGAGTGTGTGTGCATGAGTGAGGGAGTGAGTGTGTGAGTGAGTGAGTTTGAGTGAGTGAGAGGGAGTGAGTGAGTGTGTGAGAGTGAGAAAGTGTGAGTGTGTGAGGGAGTGAGTGTGTGTGAGTGAGTGAGAGGGAGTGAGTTTTTGAGTGAGTGAGTGTGTGAGAGTGAGAAAGAGTGAGTGTGTGAGGGAATGTGTGAGAGAGTGTATGAGTGAGAGTGAGTCTGTGTGAGTGAGTGTGTGAGAGTGAGAAAGAGTGAGTGTGTGAGGGAGTGAGGGTGTGTGAGTGAGTGAGTGAGTGAGTGTGAGTGAGTGAGAGGGAGTGAGCTTTTGAGTGAGTGAGTGTGTGAGAGTGAGAAAGAGTAAGTGTGTGAGGGAGTGAGTGTGTGTGAGTGTGTGTGAGTGAGTGAGTGTGTGTGAGTGTGTGTGAGTGAGTGAGTGTGTGTGTGTGAGTGAGTGAATGTGCGAGTAAGTGAGTGTGAATGAGTGAGAGGGAGTGAGTTTGTGAGTGAGTGTGAGAGTGAGAGGGAGTGAGTGTGTGTGTGTGAGTGAGTGTGTGAGAGTGAGAGGGAGTGAGTGTGTGTGAGTGAGTATGTGTGTGAGTGAGTGTGTGTATGTGATTGTGTGTGAGTGAGTGAATGTGTGTGTGCGTGGGTGAGGGAGTGAGTGTGTGAGAGTGAGTTTGAGTGAGTGAGAGTGAGTGAGTGAGTGTGTGAGTGAGAAAGAGTGTGTGAGGGAGTGAGTGTGTGTGAGTGAGTGTGTGAGAGGGAGAGGGAGTGAGTATGTGTGTGTGAGTGAGTGTGTGAGAGTGAGAAAGAGTGTGTGTGAGGGAGTGAATGTGTGTAAGTGAGTAAGTGTGAGTGAGTGAGAGGGAGTGAGTTTTTGAGTGAGTGAGTGTGTGAGAGTGAGAAACAGTGAGTGTGTGAGGGAGTGAGTGTGTGAGAGTGTGTGTGAGTGAGTGAGTGCATGTGAGTGTGTGTGTGAGAGTGAGAAAGAGTGAGTGTGTGAGGGAGTGAGTGAGTGAGTGTGAGTGAGTGAGAGGGAGTGAGTTTTTGATTGAGTGAGTGTGTGAGAGTGAGAAAGAGTGAGTGTGTGAGGGAGTGAGTGTGTGTGAGTGTGTGTGAGTTTGTGAGTGAGTGTGTGTGTGTTAGTGAGTGTGTGTGTGAGTGAGTGTGTGTGAGTGTGTGTGAGTGAGTGCTTGTGAGCGTGTGTGTGAGAGTGAGAAAGAGTGAGTGTGTGAGGGAGTGAGTGAGTGAGTGTGAGTGAGTGAGAGGGAGTGAGTTTTTGATTGAGTGAGTGTGTGAGAGTGAGAAAGAGTGAGTGTGTGAGGGAGTGAGTGTGTGTGAGAGGGAGTGAGTGTGTGTGAGTGAGTGAGTGTGTGAGTGAGTGTGAGTGAGTGTGTGTGAGTGAGTATGTGTGTGAGTGTGTGAGAGTGAGAGGGAGTGAGTGTGTGAGTGAGTGTGTGTGAGTGTGTGTGAGTGAGTGTGAGTGAGTGAGAGTGAGTGTGAGTGAGTGAGAGGGAGTGAGAGGGAGTGAGTGTGTGAGTGTGTGTGAGTGTGAGTGAGAGGGAGTGAGTGAGTGAGTGAGTGTGTGTGTGTGAGTGAGTGTGAGTGAGTGAGAGGGAGTGAGTGAGTGAGTGTTTGTGAGTGAGTGAGTGAGTGAGTGTTTGAGTGTGAGTGAGTGAGAGGGAGTGAGTGAGTGTGTGAGTGAGTCAGTGAGTGAGTGTGTGAGTGTGTGAGAGTGAGGGAGAGTGAGTGAGTGAGTGTGAGTGTGAGTGAGTGTGTGAGTGAGTGAGTGTGTGAGAGTGAGAAAGAGTGTGTGTGTGAGGGAGTGAGTCTGTGTGAGTGTGTGTTTGAGTGTGTGTTAGTGAGTGTGTGTGAGTGTGTGTGTGAGAGTGAGGAAGAGTGAGTGTGTGAGTGAGAATGAGTGTGTGAGGGAGTGATTATGTGAGAGTGTGTGTGAGTGAGAGTGAGTGTGTGTGAGTGAGTGTGTGAGAGTGAGAAAGAGTGAGTGTGTGAGGGAGTGAGTGTGTGTGAGTGAGTGAGTGTGTGTGCGTGAGTGAGGGAGTGAGTGTGTGAGTGAGTGAGTTTGAATGAGTGTGAGTGAGTGAGTGTGTGAGTGAGAAAGAGTGTGTGAGGGAGTGTGTGTGAGAGAGTGTGTGAGTGAGAGTGAGTGTGTGTGTGTGAGTGAGTGAGAGGGAGTGAGTTTTTGAGTGAGTGACTGTGTGAGATTGAGAAAAAAGTGAGTGAGTGAGTGCATGTGAGTGTGTGTGTGAGAGTGAGAAAGAGTGAGTGTGTGAGGGAGTGAGTGACTGAGTGTGAGTGAGTGAGAGGGAGTGAGTTTTTGATTGAGTGAGTGTGTGAGAGTGAGAAAGAGTGAGTGTGTGAGGAAGTGAGTGTGTGTGAGTGTGTGTGAGTTTGTGAGTGAGTGTGTGTGAGTGAGTGAGTGTGTGTGAGTGAGTGAGAGAGTGAGTGTGTGAGTGAGTGAGTGTGTGAGAGTGAGAAAGAGTGAGTGTGTGAGGGAGTGAGTGTGTCTGCATGTGTGAGAGTGAGAGGGAGTGAGTGTGTGTGTGAGAGTGAGTGTGTGTGAGAGGGAGTGAGTGTGTGTGAGTGAGTGAGTGTGTGAGTGAGTGTGAGTGACTGTGTGTGAGTGAGTATGTGTGTAAGTGAGTGTGTGAGAGTGAGAGGGAGTGAGAGGGAGTAAGAGGGAGTGAGAGGGAGTGTGAGTGAGTGAGAGGAAGTGAGTGTGTGAGTGTGTGTGAGTGAGTGTGTGTGAGTGAGTGTGAGTGAGTGTGAGTGAGTGTGAGTGAGTGTGCGTGAGTGTGAGTGAGTGAGAGGAAGTGAGTGTGTGAGTGTGTGTGAGTGTGTGTGTGAGTGAGCGTGAGTGAGTGTGAGTGAGTGTGAGTGAGTGTGCGTGAGTGTGAGTGAGTGAGAGAGAATGAGTGAGTGAGTGTGTGTGTGTGAGTGAGTGTGAGTGAGTGAGAGGGAGTGAGTGAGTGAGTGTGTGTGAGTGAGTGAGTGAGTATTTGAGTGTGAGTGCTTGAGAGGGATTGAGTGAGTGTGTGAGTGAGTCAGTGAGTGAGTGTGTGAGTGTGTGAGTGTGTGAGAGTGAGAGGGAGTGAGTGAGTGAGTGTGAGTGTGAGTGAGTGAGAGAGTGTGTGAGTGTGAGTGAGTGTGTGAGTGAGTGAGTGTGTGTGAGTGAGAAAGAGTGTGTGTGTGAGGGAGTGAGTCTGTGTGAGTGTGTGTTTGAGTGTGTGTGAGTGAGTGTGTGTGAGTGTGTGTGTGAGAGTGAGGAAGAGTGAGTGTGTGAGTGAGAAAGAGTGTGTGTGTGAGGGAGTGATTATGTGAGAGTGTGTGTGAGTGAGAGTGAGTGTGTGTGAGTGAGTGTGTGAGAGTGAGAAAGAGTGAGTGTGTGAGGGAGTGAGTGTGTGTGAGTGAGTGAGTGTGTGTGCGTGAGTGAGGGAGTGAGTGTGTGAGTGAGTGAGTTTGAATGAGTGTGAGTGAGTGAGTGTGTGAGTGAGAAAGAGTGTGTGAGGGAGTGTGTGTGAGAGAGTGTGTGAGTGAGAGTGAGTGTGTGTGTGTGAGTGAGTGAGTGTGAATGAGTGAGAGGGAGTGAGTTTGTGAGTGAGTGTGAGAGTGAGAGGGAGTGAGTGTGTGTGTGTGAGTGAGTGTGTGAGAGTGAGAGGGAGTGAGTATGTGTGTGTGAGTGAGTGTGTGAGAGTGAGAGGGAGTGAGTGTGTGTGAGTGAGTATGTGTGTGAGTGAGTGTGTGTATGTGATTGTGTGTGAGTGAGTGAATGTGTGTGTGCGTGGGTGAGGGAGTGAGTGTGTGAGAGTGAGTTTGAGTGAGTGAGAGTGAGTGAGTGAGTGTGTGAGTGAGAAAGAGTGTGTGAGGGAGTGAGTGTGTGTGAGTGAGTGTGTGAGAGGGAGAGGGAGTGAGTATGTGTGTGTGAGTGAGTGTGTGAGAGTGAGAAAGAGTGTGTGTGAGGGAGTGAATGTGTGTAAGTGAGTAAGTGTGAGTGAGTGAGAGGGAGTGAGTTTTTGAGTGAGTGAGTGTGTGAGAGTGAGAAACAGTGAGTGTGTGAGGGAGTGAGTGTGTGAGAGTGTGTGTGAGTGAGTGAGTGCGTGTGAGTGTGTGTGTGAGAGTGAGAAAGAGTGAGTGTGTGAGGGAGTGAGTGAGTGAGTGTGAGTGAGTGAGAGGGAGTGAGTTTTTGAATGAGTGAGTGTGTGAGAGTGAGAAAGAGTGAGTGTGTGAGGGAGTGAGTGTGTGTGAGTGTGTGTAAGTTTGTGAGTGAGTGTGTGTGTGTTAGTGAGTGTGTGTGTGAGTGAGTGTGTGTGAGTGTGTGTGAGTGAGTGCTTGTGAGCGTGTGTGTGAGAGTGAGAAAGAGTGAGTGTGTGAGGGAGTGAGTGAGTGAGTGTGAGTGAGTGAGAGGGAGTGAGTTTTTGATTGAGTGAGTGTGTGAGAGTGAGAAAGAGTGAGTGTGTGAGGGAGTGAGTGTGTGTGAGAGGGAGTGAGTGTGTGTGAGTGAGTGAGTGTGTGAGTGAGTGTGAGTGAGTGTGTGTGAGTGAGTATGTGTGTGAGTGTGTGAGAGTGAGAGGGAGTGAGTGTGTGAGTGAGTGTGTGTGAGTGTGTGTGAGTGAGTGTGAGTGAGTGAGAGTGAGTGTGAGTGAGTGAGAGGGAGTGAGAGGGAATGAGTGTGTGAGTGTGTGTGAGTGTGAGTGAGAGGGAGTGAGTGAGTGAGTGAGTGTGTGTGTGTGAGTGAGTGTGAGTGAGTGAGAGGGAGTGAGTGAGTGAGTGTGTGTGAGTGAGTGAGTGAGTGAGTGTTTGAGTGTGAGTGAGTGAGAGGGAGTGAGTGAGTGTGTGAGTGAGTCAGTGAGTGAGTGTGTGAGTGTGTGAGTGTGTGAGAGTGAGGGGGAGTGAGTGAGTGAGTGTGAGTGTGAGTGAGTGAGAGAGTGTGTGAGTGTGAGTGAGTGTGTGAGTGAGTGAGTGTGTGAGAGTGAGAAAGAGTGTGTGTGTGAGGGAGTGAGTCTGTGTGAGTGTGTGTTTGAGTGTGTGTTAGTGAGTGTGTGTGAGTGTGTGTGTGAGAGTGAGGAAGAGTGAGTGTGTGAGTGAGAATGAGTGTGTGAGGGAGTGATTATGTGAGAGTGTGTGTGAGTGAGAGTGAGTGTGTGTGAGTGAGTGTGTGAGAGTGAGAAAGAGTGAGTGTGTGAGGGAGTGAGTGTGTGTGAGTGAGTGAGTGTGTGTGCGTGAGTGAGGGAGTGAGTGTGTGAGTGAGTGAGTTTGAATGAGTGTGAGTGAGTGAGTGTGTGAGTGAGAAAGAGTGTGTGAGGGAGTGTGTGTGAGAGAGTGTGTGAGTGAGAGTGAGTGTGTGTGTGTGAGTGAGTGAGAGGGAGTGAGTTTTTGAGTGAGTGAGTGTGTGAGATTGAGAAAAAAGTGAGTGAGTGAGTGCATGTGAGTGTGTGTGTGAGAGTGAGAAAGAGTGAGTGTGTGAGGGAGTGAGTGACTGAGTGTGAGTGAGTGAGAGGGAGTGAGTTTTTGATTGAGTGAGTGTGTGAGAGTGAGAAAGAGTGAGTGTGTGAGGAAGTGAGTGTGTGTGAGTGTGTGTGAGTTTGTGAGTGAGTGTGTGTGAGTGAGTGAGTGTGTGTGTGAGTGAGTGAGAGAGTGAGTGTGTGAGTGAGTGAGTGTGTGAGAGTGAGAAAGAGTGAGTGTGTGAGGGAGTGAGTGTGTCTGCATGTGTGAGAGTGAGAGGGAGTGAGTGTGTGTGTGTGAGTGAGTGTCTGTGAGAGGGAGTGAGTGTGTGTGAGTGAGTGAGTGTGTGAGTGAGTGTGAGTGACTGTGTGTGAGTGAGTATGTGCGTAAGTGAGTGTGTGAGAGTGAGAGGGAGTGAGAGGGAGTAAGAGGGAGTGAGAGGGAGTGTGAGTGAGTGAGAGGAAGTGAGTGTGTGAGTGTGTGTGAGTGAGTGTGTGTGAGTGAGCGTGAGTGAGTGTGAGTGAGTGTGAGTGAGTGTGCATGAGTGTGAGGGAGTGAGAGGGAGTGAGTGTGTGAGTGTGAGTGAGTGTGTGTGAGTGTGCGTGAGTGAGAGGGAGTGAGAGGGAGTGAGTGTGTGAGTGTGAGTGAGTGAGAGTGAGTGAGTGTGAGTGAGTGTGAGTGAGTGTGCGTGAGTGTGAGGGAGTAAGAGGGAGTGAGTGTGTGAGTGTGAGTGAGTGAGAGTGAGTGTGCGTGAGTGAGAGGGAGTGAGTTTTTGAGTGAGTGAGTGTGTGAGATTGAGAAAGAGTGAGTGAGTGAGTGCATGTGAGTGTGTGTGTGAGAGTGAGAAAGAGTGAGTGTGTGAGGGAGTGAGTGTGTGTGAGTTTGTGAGTGAGTGTGTGTGAGTGAGTGAGTGTGTGTGTGAGTGAGTGAGAGAGTGAGTGTGTGAGTGAGTGAGTGTGTGAGAGTGAGAAAGAGTGAGTGTGTGAGGGAGTGAGTGTGTCTGCATGTGTGAGAGTGAGAGGGAGTGAGTGTGTGTGTGTGAGTGAGTGAGTGTGAGAGGGAGTGAGTGTGTGTGAGTGAGTGTGTGAGTGCGTGTGAGTGACTGTGTGTGAGTGAGTATGTGCATAAGTGAGTGTGTGAGAGTGAGAGGGAGTGAGAGGGAGTAAGAGGGAGCGAGAGGGAGTGTGAGTGAGTGAGAGGAAGTGAGTGTGTGAGTGTGTGTGAGTGAGTGTGTGTGAGTGAGCGTGAGTGAGTGTGAGTGAGTGTGCGTGAGTGTGAGGGAGTGAGAGGGAGTGAGTGTGTGAGTGTGAGTGAGTGTGAGTGAGTGGGAGGGAGTGAGTGAGTGTGATTGAGAGGGTGTGAGTGAGTGAGTGTGTGTGAGTGTGAGTGAGAGGGAGTGAGTGAGTGAGTGTGAGTGAGTGAGAGGGAGTGAGTGAGTGAGTGAGTGTCTGAGTGAGTGAGTGAGTGTTTGAGTGTGAGTGAGTGAGAGGGAGTGAGTGAGTGTTTGTGAGGGAGTGTGTAAGTGTGTGAGTGTGTGAGAGTGAGAGGGAGTGAGTGAGTGTGAGTGTGAGTGAGTGAGTGTGTGAGTGTAAGTGAGTGTGTGAGTGAGTGTGTGAGAGTGAGAAAGAGTGAGTGTGTGAGGGAGTGAGTCTGTGTGAGTGTGTGTGAGTGTGTGTGTGAGAGTGAGGAAGAGTGAGTGTGTGAAGGAGTGAATGTGTGTGTTAGTGAGTGTGTGTGAGAGGGAGTGAGTTTGTGACTGAGTGAGTGTGTGAGTGAGTGTGAGTGAGTGTGGGTGAGTGAGTATGTGTGTGAGTGAGTGTGTGAGAGTGAGAGGGAGTGAGAGGGAGTGAGAGTGAGAGGGACTGAGAGGAAGCGTGAGTGAGTGCGAGGAAGTGAGTGAATGTGAGTGAGTGAGAGGGAGTGAGTGTGTGAGTGAGTGTGTGTGAGTGTGAGTGAGTGTGAGTGTGAGTGAGAGTGAGTGTGAGTGAGTGAGAGGAAGTGAGAGGGTGTGAGTGTGTGTGTGAGTGAGTGTGAGTGAGTGAGAGGGGGTGACTGAGTGTGTGTGAGTGTGAGTGAGGGTGAGTGAGTGTGAGCGAGTGAGGGAGTGAGTGAGTGATTCTGTGAGTGAGTGTGTGAGTGAGTGAGAGGGAGTGAGTGAGTGTGTGAGTGTGAGTGACTGAGTGTGTGAGAGTGAGTGAGTGAGAGGGAGTGAGTGAGTGTTTGTGAGGGAGTGAGTGAGTGACTGAGTGTGTGAGAGTGAGAGAGTGTGAGTGAGTGAGTGTGTGTGAGTGTGTGTGAGTGCGTGAGTGAATGTGTGTGAGTGTGAGTGAGCAAGTGAGTGTGAGTGAGTGTGAGTGAGTGTGAGCGAGTGTGAGTGATTGTGAGTGAGTGAGAGGGATTGTGTGTGAGTGAGTGTGAGGGAGTGAGAGGGAGTGAGAGTGAGTGTGAGTGAGAGAGAGGGAGTGAGAAGGAGTGTGAGTGAGTGTGAGTGAGTGTGAGGGAGTGGGAGGGAGTCTGAGTGAGTGGGAGGGAGTGAGAGGGAGTGAGAGAGAGTGTGAGTGAGTGAGAGGGAGTGAGAGGGAGTGTGAGTGAGTGTGAGTAAGTGAGAGGGAGTGAGTGAGTGTGAGTGAGTGTGAGTGAGTGTGAGTGTGTGTGAGTGAGTGATTGTGAGTGAGTGAGAGGGAGTGAGTGAGTGTGAGTGAGTGTGAGTGAGTGAGTGTGAGTGAGTGAGAGGGAGTGTGTGTGAGTGAGTGTGAGGGAGTGTGTGAGTGTGAGTGAGTGTGAGTGAGTGAGAGGGAGTGTGAGTGTGTGAGAGGGAGTGTGAGTGAGTGAGAGGGAGTGTGAGTGAGTGAGAGGGAGTGAGAAGGAGTGTGAGTGAGTGAGAGGGAGTGAGAGGGAGTGTGAGTGAGTGTGAGTGAGTGTGAGTGAGTAAGAGGGAGTGAGAGGGAGTGTGAGTGAGTGTGAGCGAGTATGAGTGAGTGAGAGGGAGTGAGAGGGAGTGTGAGTGAGTGAGAGGGAGTGAGAGGGAGTTGGAGGGAGTATGAGTGAGTGAGAGGGAGTAAGAGGGAGTGTGAGTGAGTGAGAGGGAGTGATAGGGAGTGAGTGTGAGTGAGTGTGTGAGAGTGAATGAGTGCAAGTGAGTGAGAGGGAGTGTGAGTGAGTGAGAGGGAGTGAGAGGGAGTGTGAGTGAGTGAGAGGGAGTGAGAGGGAGAGAGAGTGTGAGAGAGAGTGTGAGAGTTAGTGTGAGAGTGTGAGAGAGAGTATGAGAGAGAATGTGTGAGAGAGAGTGTGAGAGAGAGTGTGTGAGAAAGAGAATGTGAGAAAGAGAGTGTGAGAGAGAAAGTGAGAGAGAAAGAGAGTGCGAGAGAGAGAGTGTGAGAGAGACTGTGTGAGAGAGAGTGAGAGAGAGTGTGAGAGAGAAAGAGAGTGTGAGAAAGAGAGTGTGAGAGCTAGAGTGTGAGAGAGAGTGTGTGAGAGTGTTTGAGAGAAAGTGTGAGAGCGAGAGTGTGAGAGAGAGTGTGTGAGAGAGAGTGTGATAGAAAGTGTGTGAGAAAGAGAGTGTGAGAGCGAGAGTGTGAGAGAGTGTGAGAGAGGGTGAGAGAGAGAAAGAGGGTGTGAGAAAGAGAGTGTGAGAGAGAGTGTGAGTGAGAGAGTGTGAGAGAGAGTGTGAGAGTGTGAGAGAGAGTGAGAGTATATGAGAGAAAGTGAGAGAGTGTGACAGAGTGAGTGTGAGAGAGAGTGAGAGAGAGAGTGAGAGAGTGTGTGTGAGAGAGCGAGTGTGGGAGAGAGTGTGTGTGTGTGAGAGAGAGAGAGAGTGTGTGTGAGAGTTTGTATGAGAGAGAGATTGTGAAAGAGTTAGAGTGTGAGAGAGAGAGAGTGAAAGAGAGAGAGTGTGTGTGAGAGAGAGTGTGTGAGAGGGAATGTGTGAGAGAGAGTGTGTGAGAGAGAGTGTGTGAGAGAGAGTGTGTGTGTGTGTGTGTGTGAGAGAGTGTGTGTCAGAGAGAGAGTGTATGTGTACGAGGGAGTGTGTGTGTGAGAGAGAGAGAGAGTGTGAGAGAGAGTATGTGAGAGAGAGTGTGCGAGAGAGTGTGTGAGAGGGAGAGTGTGTGAGAAAAAGAGAGTGAGAGAGAGTGTGAGAAATTGCGAGAGAGGGAGTGTGAGAGTGAGAGAGAAAGTGTGTGAGAGAGAGTGTGAGAGAGAGAGAGTGTGAGAGAGAAAGTGTAAGAGAGAGAGTGTGAGAGAGAAAGTGTGTGAGGGAGAGTGTGAGAGAGAAAGAGAGTGAGAGAGAGAGTGTGAGAAAGAAGGTGAGAGAGAGTGTTAGAGAGAAATTGTGAGAGAGAGAGAGTGAGAGAGAGTGAGAGAGTGTGAGACAGTGAGGGAGAGAGTGTGTGAGAGGGAATGTGTGAGAGGGAGTGTGTGAGAGAGTGTGTGTGTGAGAGAGTTTGTGTGTGTGAGAGAGATTGTGTGTGTGAGAGAGTGTAAGATAGTGTGAGAGAGAGTGTGTGTGAGAGAGAGAGTGTGTGTGAGAGAGTGTGTGTGTGTGTGAGAGAGTGTGTATGTGTGAGAGAGAGTGTGTGTGTGTGTGAGAGTGTGTGTGTGAGAGAGTGTAAGATAGTGTGAGAGAGAGTGTGTGTGAGAGAGAGAGTGAGTTTGAGAGAAAGTGTCTGTGTGTGAGTGTGTGCGTGAGAGAGAGAGTGTGTGAGAAAGTGTGTGCTAGAGTGTGTGTGAGAGAGCGTGTGTGAGAGAGTGTGTGAGAGAGAGTGTGTTTGAGAGAGAGAGAGTGTGCGTGTGAGAGAGTGTGTGAGAGAGTGTGTGAGAGAGAGTGTGTTTGAGAGAGAGGGAGTGTGTATGAGAGGGAGTGTGCGTGAGAGAGAGTGTGAGAGAGATTGTGTGTGTGTGAGAGAATGTGTGCATGAGAGTGTGTGAGAGAGAGTGTGTGTGTGTGAGAGTGTGTGAGAGAGTGTGTGAGAGGGAGTGTGTGTGAGAGGGAGTGTGAGAGAGATTGTGTGTGTCAGAGAAAGTGTGAGAGAAAGTGTGCAAGAGAGAGTGTGTTTGAGAGAGAGAGTGTGTGTGAGAGAGTGTAAGATAGTGTGAGAGAGAGACAGTGTGAGTGGGCATGTGTGAGAGTGTGTGTGAGAGAGAGAGTGTGTTTGAGAGAGAGATTATGTATGTGAGAGAGTGTAAGATAATGTGAGAGAGAGCGTGTGTGAGAGTGTGTGTGAGAGAGAGTCTGAGAGAGAGTGTGCGAGAGAGTGTGTGTAAGAGAGAGAATGTGAGAGAGTGTGTGTGTCAGAGAGAGTGTGTGTGAGAGAGAATGTGTGTGTGAGAAAGAGTGTGTGAGTGGGAGAATGTGTGTGTGAGAAAAAGTGTGAGAGAGAGTGTGAGAGAGAGAAAGAGTGTGTGAGAGAGTGAAAGAGTGTCAGAGAGTGAGAGAGTGTGAGACAATGAGAGAGTGTGAGAGAGAGTGTGTGAGAGGGAGTGTGTGAGAGGGAGTGTGTTTGAGAGAGTGTGTGTGAGAGAACGAGTGTGAGAGAGTGTGTATGAGAGAACGTGAGAGAGAGTGAGAGAGTGTGTGTGTGAGAGTGAGTGTGAGAGTGAGTGTGTGTGAGAGTGAGTGTGTGTGAGAGAGAGTGTGTGTGTGAGAGAGCGAGTGTGAGAGTGAGTGTGTGTGAGAGTGACTGTGTGTGAGAGTGAGTGTGTGTGAGAGTGTGTGAGAGAGAGAGTGTGTGTGAGAGACCGAGTGTAAGAGTGAGTGTGTGTGTGAGAGATAGTGTGTGTGTGAGAGAGCAAGTGTGAGAGTGAATGTGTGTGAGAGAATGTATGTGAGAGAGCAAGTGTGAGAGTGAGTGTGTGTGAGAGTGAGTGTGTGTGAGTGAGAGTGTGTGTGAGAGAGCGAGTGTGAGAGTGAGTGTGTGTGTGAGAGAGTGTAAGATAGTGTTTGAGAGAGCGTGTGTGAGAGGGAGTGTGTGAGAGAGTGTGTGTGTGTGTGTGAGAGTGTGTATGTGTGAGAGTGTGAGAGAGTGTGTGAGAGGGAGTGTGTGAGAGTATGTGAGAGAGTGTGCGAGAGAGTGTGTGTGAGAGAGTGTGTGTGAGAGAGAGTGTGTGAGAGAGAGAATGTATGAGAGAGTGTGAGAGTGAGTGAGAGAGTGTGTGTGAGAGAGCGAGTGTGAGAGTGTGTGTGAAAGAGAGTGTGTGTGTGAGAGAGTGTATGTGTGATAGAGTGTAAGATAGTGTGAGAGAGAGTGTGTGTGTGAGAGAGAGCGTGTGTGAGAGTGTGTATGAGAGAGAGAGTGTGAGAGAGTTAAAGTGTGAGAGAGAGAGTGAGAGAGTGGGTGAATGAGAGAGAGAATGTGAGAGAGTGAGAGAGTGTGAGAGAGAGTGTGTGAGAGTGAGTGTGTGAGAGAGAGTGTGTTTGAGAGAGTGTGTATGAGAGAGAGTGTGTGTGAGATAGAGTGTGTGTGTGAGAGAGTGTAAGATAATGTGAGAGAGTGTGTGTGTGTGAGAGAGAGCGTGTGTGAGAGTGTGTATGAGAGAGAGAGTGTGAGAGAGTTAAAGTGTGAGAGAGAGAGTGAGAGAGTGAGTGAAAGAGAGAGAGAATGTGAGAGAGTGAGAGAGTGTGAGAGAGAGTGTGTGAGAGTGAGTGTGTGAGAGAGAGTGTGTTTGAGAGAATGTGTATGAGAGAGAGTGTGTGTGTGAGATAGAGTGTGTGTGTGAGAGAGTGTAAGGTAGTGTGAGAGAGAGTGTGTGTGAGAGAGAGATTGTGAGAGAGAGAGTTTGTGTGAGAGAGCAAGTGTGAGAGTGAGTGTGTGTGTGAGAGTGAGTGTGTGTGAGAGAGAGTGTGTCTATGTGTGCGAGAGAGAGAGTGTGTATGTGTGAGAGAGAGTGTGAGAGAGTGTGTGAGAGGGAGTATGTGAGAGTATGCGAGAGAGTGTGCGAGAGAGTGTGTGTGAGAGAGTGTGTGTGAGAGAGAGTGTGTGTGAGAGAGAGTGTGTGTGAGAGAGGGAATATGTGAGTGGGAGAGAGTGTGTGTAAGAGAGAGTGTGAGAGAGAAAGATATTGTGAGAGAGTGTGAGAGAGAGTGAGAGAGAAAGTGT
>NC_054478.1:2135976-2155976 GCF_017639515.1 Carcharodon carcharias | reverse complement strand
CTGACCCTCTGACAGTGCAGCACTCCGTCAGTACTGACCCTCTGACAGTTCAGCACTCCCTCAGTACTGACCCTCTGACAGTGCAGCACTACCTCAGTACTGACCCTCTGACAGTGCAGCGCTCCCTCAGTACTGACCCTCTGACAGTGCAGCACTCCCTCAGTACTGACCCTCTGACAGTGCAGCACTCCCTCAGTACTGACGCTCTGACAGTGCAGCACTCCCTCAGCACTGACCCTCTGACAGTGCAGCACTCCCTCAGTACTGACTCTCTGACAGTGCAGCACTCCCTCAGTACTGACCCTCTGACAGTGCCGCACTCCCTCAGTACTAACCCTCCAACTGTGCAGAACTACTTCAGTACTGACCCTCTGACAGTGCAGCGCTCCCTCAGTACTGACCCTCTGACAGTGCAGCTCTACCTCAGTACTGACCCTCTGACAGTGCAGCACTCCGTCAGTACTGACCCTCTGACAGTTCAGCACTCCCTCAGTACTGACCCTCTGACAGTGCAGCACTACCTCAGTACTGACCCTCTGACAGTGCAGCAATCCCCCAGTACTGACCCTCTGACAGTGCAGCAATCCCTCAGTACTGACCCTCTGACAGTGCAGCACTCCCTCAGTACTGACGCTCTGAAGATTGCTGCTCCCCTTGTGTTGTCTGATGTTCCTTTGTTCTCTGTGACTGACTGTTTCTTTAGTCGTCCTCACGGTCCTTTTGCTGACAGTCCCTGTCTGCCCCTTTCTGCAGGTGCTGTAAGCAGCATGATGTTTGTTATGGGAGGATTGATTCGGAAGGATTGTGTCACTGGTATCAGTACCCTTACTGGACCCACTACTCGTGGAGCTGTGATCCAGGACGTTCCCTCATGTGTAGTAAGTGAATGACAGCAAAGTGGTAGCTCAGTGGCTGATGAACACAGTCAGAGTGTCTTATCATGGGATAGGAGGACATTCTGCGCATCCTGGAACTACTAGCTCATCAGACCTGAGCTCTCCATCCTGAACCCATCTTTCTGCCCTTTCCCTATGAACTTTGATATTCTACCTTTTGGAACTCTTATCCAAGTTCCTTGTAAATGATGTTCCAGACTCTGCCCCAGTTGCTTGCATTACCTCAAGTCTCAGCATGGAAACATACCTCATCCTTCACCCATTCCTAACCGTCAACCAATTCATTAACGTGTTCATGGAATTCACTATTCCTCAACCCTCCCCAGTCCCTCTTCTCCTTCTCTGTTCCAATGGCAGTTCATGGAATCAGGAGTTTTCAGAACAGGAGGAGACCATTCAGCCCATTATCCATCATGCCTTTTTGATAGAGCTGCCCTATTAGTCCCACTCCACTTTCTCATTCCTCATAGACCCTCCAAGTTTCTCCCTTCAACTCTTTATCCAATTCCCTTTTGAAAGTTCCTATTGAATCTGCTTCCACCGCCCTTTCAGATCACAACAACTCACTGTGAAAAATTCCAATCTCTCCCTCTGGATCTTTTACTGATTCTCTTCACTCTGTGTCCCTCTGGTTACCCACCCTCCTGCCACTGGAAACAGTTTCTCCTTATTCACCCTATCTAAACTCTTCCTGAATTTGAAATCCCTAATCGAATCTCCCCCTTAACCTTCTCTGCTCCAAGGAGAACAATCCCAGCTTCTCCAGTCTCTCCACATTAACTGAAGTCCCTCATCCCTGCTCCCATCCTGGTAAATCTCCTCCGCACTCTCTCCAAGGCCTTCACGTCCTTCCTAAAGTGTGGGACCCAGAATTGGGACACAATCCTCCCTCTGGGTGGATATTGGGATACAAGCCGCAGGGTTTTGGATGAACTGACATTTATGAAGGATTGAATGTTGAAGGACTGTCCAGGAGAGGGTTGGGATAGATTAGACCTAACAAAGGAATGAATGAAGCTTCTCTTGATCTTTGTGGGAATCGTTACCATATCACCTGATTCTCTCACCAGCTGATCCCAAGGATACCTGTGGTCGTGCGATTTGCAAATGTGATAAAAATCTGGTGGACTGTTTTTCCAAATCTAAATACAACCCTGGTCTGAAGGGCATCGACAAAACTCAGCTGTGCTAACCCTGAACAGACGGCGCACGGAGATCCAAACCGCTCATCACCCTGGGGGCAAGTCTCAGCGATGGACCACAGTGCAAATTCACAAAAACCCCACCCTCTCCCCGTATCCCTCAATCCCACCTACCCACCCTCTCCCCGTATCCCTCAATCCCACCTACCCACCCTCTCCTCATACCCCTCAGTCCCACCCACCCACCCTCTCCCCATATCCCTCAATCCCACCTACCCACCCCCTCCCCATATCCCTCAATCCCACATACCCACCCTCTCTCCATATCCCTCAATCCCACCTACCCACCCTCTCTCCATATCCCTCAATCCCACCTACCCACCCTCTCCCCGTATCCCTCAATCCCACCTACCCACCCTCTCCTCATACCCCTCAATCCCACCTACCCACCCTCTCCCCGTATCCCTCAATCCCACCTACCCACCCCCTCCCCATATCCCCCAATCCCACCTACCCACCCTCTCCTCATATCCCTCAATCCCACCTACCCACCCTCTCCCTGTAACCCTCAATCCCACCTACCCACTCTCTCCCCGTATCCCTCAATCCCACCTACCCACCCTCTCCTCATACCCCTCAATCCCACCTACCCACCCTCTCCCCGTATACTGGAAGTCCTCCTTTCACTGTAGTGAGCTTGTTCTCTCGTTCCGGAGTAGGATTTAAACTCTGTAAATGTTGAACGTTTGTCTTTTCCAATCGGGTTCTTTTGTTAATGTAAAAATCAGTGTCACGTGTGGACTGCTTTGTCTCTGCACCTTACTGATCAGGCTGATTGTCTTTATAAATTGCATTGCACAATTAAAAGGTTGTGAGACCCTGAGAGCCTCGTTCCTGCTTTACACTGACTGACCTTCCTCCCTGGCCGGATGAAGTTTGTTGAACGATCAGTCCCTGTCGCTTCAGATTCTTGATCCAGCCCACACATGGAGTGAAGCTTCTTCTGGAATGAATCTCGGACAGGGAGCATCTGTGACTCTATGTGGGTAGCTGTGACTGTGGGGCAGTTTCCAACTGCTCTGTGCAATCTGGAATGTTCCATCTGCCGATTCAGTTGGACTGAGGGTGGGAGCAGCTTGGGGCATCTCAGTTGACCTCAGGACCAAAGAAAGGGGGGATAGGTCAGCTCAGTTCCTATACCTGATCGTAGGATCTTTGGAACAGGAGGAGGCTATTCAGCCCCTAAAGCCTGTTCCTCAGGAACAGGAGGAGGCCATTCAGCCCTTCCAAGCTGTTGCATCATTCAATTAGATCATTGCTAATGTATCTCAACTCATTTCCCTGTCTTTGCTCCATACTCTGTGATTGGTTTACCCACCAAAAGTGTAGGACCAAATAAAAGCAAAATCCTGCGGATGCTGTAAATCTGAATAAAAACTGAAAATGCTGGAAAAAAACTCAGCGGGTCTGACAGCATCTGTGGAGAGAGAGACAGAGTTAACGTTTCGAGTCTGTATGACCCTTCTTCAGAGATGAAGTAATCTCAGTGTAGCAATCTCAGTCTGGACATTTTCAATTGACTCAGAGAATTTACAGCATTTTCTGGGGGGGTGAGTTCCAGATGTCCACTGCCTCGATTCCTTTAATCATCTTAAGCACATTGATCAATCTTACAGGAACACAGACATAGTTTATACAATGTGACCCATTCATGGAACTCAAAACGCTTCCCGTGATTGTGAGTGAACTTTGGCTGAATATGGGATGAGGATGTGATGTCTGACCTCTACTGTGCTCTCTGCTCCAATGCCCCATCAACACTCCCTGTCAAAGGTCACAGGGTCAGAGGGCTTTGGTTGCCCTCGAGTTCAGAGGCAAATGCAGCATCTGTCCCATGAAGCAGTGGCTTTGTGTTGAGGTTAATAATCCAGAGAGTAGAGGGCAGGTCGCGAATTTGAAAACTATCAGGAAATAAAAAGCTGCTCTCAGTGAAAGGGACAATGAAACTGTCAGATTGTCACAAAATGATGAGAAATAGGAGCAGGAATGGGCCAATCAGACCAGCGAACCTGCTCCACTACTTCATAAGATCATGCCTGGCCAGATTGTGGTCCCTACTCCATTCTTCTGTCTGTCCCCCTTCATCCTTGGCTCCCTTGTCTGTCAAAAATCTGTCGACCTCAATCTTGAAATGCTGAATGGTCCCAGCCTCCACTGCTCCCTAGGCTAGAGAATTCCATAAACTAACAACCGTCTGAGAGAACAAGTTCCTCCTCACCTGCACCTTAAATAGGAGACGCCTGATTTGTAAACTGTATCCTCTAGTTCTAGATTCCACCACAAGTAGAAACAGCCTTTCAGTATCCATCCTCTCACAATCTGAAATGTTTCAATAACATCGCCTCTCATTCTTCTAAACTCCAATGAGTGTAGGCCCAACCTGCTCATAAGACAAACCCTTTCATCCCAGGAATCAGCCTAGTGAACCTTATCTGAACTGCTTCCAATGCAAGTATATCCCTCCTTAAATAAAGAGGCCATCCTGACTTGGAAATATATCGCCGTTCATTCAATGTCGCTGGGTCAAAATCCTGGAACTCCCTCCCTAACAGCACCGTGGATGTACCTACACCACATGGACTGCAGCGGCTCAAGAAGGCAGCTCACCACCACCTTCTCAAGGGCAACTAGGGATGGGCAATAAATGCTGGATTAGCCAACGACACCCACATCCTGTGAAAGTATAAAACAAAAATAAAACTGCACACAGGGCTCCAGACACAGTCTTAACAATTTCCTGCATAACTGTAGCAAGACTTCCCTACTTTTATACTCCGTACAATAAATACCAAGTTGTAAAAACCCAACTGATTCCCGAATGCCCCCTGGGGAAGGAAACCTGCCATCCTTACCTACTCGGGGCCTATATGTGACTCCAGTCCCACACTAAGATGCTTAACTCAACTGCCCTCTGATGTGGTCACACCAGTTTGTCTCAAATCCACTTAGGAGGTCCACTTTCTTTGTCCAGCTTATGTCATTGGCACCCATGTACATCTGGATCTTTCCCTTCCCTCTCCAAGTTCGTCTCTGGTGGGTCCACTGCCAATTCCCTGGAAAACTTAACTCAGGGATCCAGTGAGTGAGGGAATTTGGTGCAGTGAGGGAAGAGAATTGTTTGAGTTTTTAACCAAACAAGGTGTGTTCTGATTGAGGAAATGAGAGGCAGCAGGAGCTAAGGTCTAGAGGTATTGATTAGTGAGTAGCTGGGTGAATTGTTGGTGAGTTTTACATTTTTTATTCTTTCTGAGCTATGGCAGAAATCTAAACAAGGACCAGGGATATATAAATACAGTATTAAATTTATTTAACTTGGCTACTTAATATAACTACAAATTATCATTGAGTGATAACTCTAAACTTAAAAAGCTAATTAGTCAAATTAAACACAATAAAGATGGCAAGGCAGGTGATGTGTTGCAGCTACAGTATGTGGGAATTGATGGGCACCAATGTCATCCACAGCTGTCACATCTGCAGTAATTGTCAGCAACGCGAGGAGCCTCGGCTCAGAGTTAATGATCTGGGAACCCTTGGTATCGGACACTGTGAAGAATGAGGGAGGTAGAATGTTACCTAGATGTTTTGTTCCAGGTGGTAGTCACACCCCTCAGGATAGGATCTGCGTGTTTTGTAGGAGTGAGAGTGTTGCCTGTCTGTGTGTTTTGTAGGAGTGAGGAGGTCATTTGTCTGTGTGTTTTATAGGAGTGATGGAGTCGCCTGTCTGGGTGTTTTGTAGGAGTGATGGTGCTGCCTGTCTGTGTGTTTTGTAGGAGTGATGGTGATGCCTGTCTGTGTGTTTTGTAGGAGTGATGGTGCCACCTGTCTGTGTGTTTTGTAGGATTGAGGGTGTTGCCTGTCTGTGTGTTTTGTAGGAGTGATGGTGTCGCCTGTCTGTGTGTTTTTTGGAGTGATGGTGATGCCTGTCTGTGTGTTTTGTAGGAATGATGGTGCCACCTGTCTGTGTGTTTTGTAGGAGTGAGGGTGTCGCCTGTCTGTGTGTTTTGTAGGAATGATGGTGCCACCTGTCTGTGTGTTTTGTAGGAGTGATGGTGACGCCTGTCTGTGTGTTTTGTAGGTGAGATGGTGCTGCCTGTCTGTGTGTTTTGTAGGAGTGAGGGTGTCGCCTGTCTGTGTGTTTTGTAGGAGTGATGGTGTCGCCTGTCTGTGTGTTTTGTAGGAGTGAGGGTGTAGCCTGTCTGTGTGTTTTGTAGGAGTGATGGTGAAGCCTGTCTGTGTGTTTTGTAGTAGTGATGGTGCTGCCTGTCTGTGTGTTTTGTAGGAGTGATGGTGTCGCCTGTCTGTGTGTTTTGTAGGATTGAGGGTGTTGCCTGTCTGTGTGTTTTGTAGGAATGATGGTGTCGCCTGTCTGTGTGTTTTGTAGTAGTGATGGTGCTGCCTGTCTGTGTGTTTTGTAGGAGTGAGGGTGCTGCCTGTCTGTGTGTTTTGTAGGAGTGATGGTGTTGCTTGTCTGTGTGTTTTGTAGGAGTGAGGGTGTTGCCTGTCTGTGTGTTTTGTAGGAGTGATGGTGTCGCCTGTCTGTGTGTTTTGTAGGAGTGAGGGTGCTGCCTGTCTGTGTGTTTTGTAGGAGTGATGGTGCCACCTCTCTGTGTGTTTTCTAGGAGTGAGGGTGCTGCCTGTCTGTGTGTTTTGTAGGAGTGAGGGTGCTGCCTGTCTGTGTGTATTGTAGGAGTGAGGGTGCTGCCTGTCTGTGTGTTTTGTAGGAGTGAGGGTGCTGCCTGTCTGTGTGTTTTGTAGGAGTGATGGTGCCACCTGTCTGTGTGTTTTGTAGGTGTGATGGTGTCGCCTGTCTGTGTGTTTTGTAGGAGTGAGGATGCTGCCTGTCTGTGTGTTTTGTAGGAGTGAGGGTGTTGTCTGTCTGTGTGTTTTGTAGGGGTGAGGGTGTTGTCTGTCTGTGTGTTTTGTAGGAGTGATGGTGCTGTCTGTCTGTGTGTTTTGTAGGAGTGAGAGTGTTGCCTGTTTGTGTGTTTTGTAGGAGTGAGGAGGTCACCTGTCTCTGTGTTTTGTAGGAGTGATGGAGTCTCCTGTCTGTGTGTTTTGTAGGAGTGATGGTGCTGCCTGTCTGTGTGTTTTGTAGGAGTGATAGTGCTACCTGTCTGTGTGTTTTGTAGGAGTGAGGGTGTTGCCTGTCTGTGTGTTTTGTAGAGTGATGGTGTCGCTTGTCTGTGTGCTTTTTGGAGTGATGGTACGCCTGTCTGTGTGTTTTGTAGGAATGATGGTGCCACCTGTCTGTGTGTTTTGTAGTGTGAGGGTGTAGCCTGTCTGTGTGTTTTGTAGGAGTGATTGTGTCGCCTGTCTGTGTGTTGTTTAGGAGTGATGGTACGCCTGTCTGTGTGTTTTGTAGGAGTGATTGTGTCGCCTGTCTGTGTGTTGTGTAGGAGTGATGGTGTCGCCTGTCTGTGTGTTTTGTGGGAGTGAGGGTGCTGCGTGTCTGTGTGTTTTGTAGGAGTGAGGGTGTTGCCTGTCTGTGCGTTTTGTAGGAGTGATGGTGCTGCCTGTCTGTGTGTTTTGTAGGAGTGAGGCTGCTGCATGTCTGTGTGTTTTGTGGGATGCTTTATTCTCGCATATTGATAGAAAAAAAAAACAAGTCTTTATTAACCGACGGATTTTCGATAGCAGAAAAACAGAACTTATACAATCACGGAATATATTTGTGTGTGTGTGTGGAGATCATGTGTACTACTGATGACATTCACCCCCAGCCCTTACCCAAGAGAGTCAGTGCATTTGTAACTGTACCCCAGTGAGAGTCATTGTGTGTGGGAATGTACCCCAGTGAGAGTCAATGTGTGTGGGACATGTACCCCAGTGAGAGTCAGTGTGTGTGGGACATGTACCCCAGAGAGAGTCAGTGTGTGTGGGACTGTACCCCAGTGAGAGTCAATGGGTGTGGGACATGTAGCCCAGTGAGAGTCAGTGTGTGTGGGACTGTACCCCAGTGAGAGTCAGTGTGTGTGGGACATGTACCCCAGTGAGAGTCAGTGTCTGTAGGACATGTACCCCAGTGAGAGTCAGTGTGTGTGGGACATGTACCCAAGTGAGAGTCAGTGTGTGTGGGACATGTACCCAAGTGAGAGTCAATGTGTGTGGGACATGTACCCCAGTGAGAGTCAGTGTGTGTGGGAATGAACCCCAGTGAGAGACAATGTGTGTGGGACTGTACCCCAGTGAGAGTCAATGTGTGTGGGACATGTACCCCAGTGAGACTCAGTGTGTGTGGGACATGTACCCCACTGAGAGTCAGTGGGTGTGGGACATGTACCCCAGTAAGAGTCAGTGTGTGTGGGACATGTACCCCAGTGAGAGTCAGATTGTGTGGGTATGTAACCCAGTGAGAGTCAGTGTGTGAGGAACTGTACCCCAGTGAGAGTCAATGAGTGTAGGACATGTAGCCCAGTGAGAGTCAGTGTGTGTGGGAATGTACCGCAGTGAGAGTCAGTGTGTGAGGAACTGTACCCCAGTGAGAGTCAGTGTGTGAGGAACTGTACCCCAGTGAGAGGCAATGTGGGTGGGACAAGTACCCCAGTGAGAGTCAGTGCATGTGGGACATGTACCCCAGTGAGAGTCAGTGTGTGTGGGACATGTACCCCAGTGAGATTCAATGTGTGTGGGCCATGTACCCCAGTGAGAGTCAATGTGTGTGGGACAGTACCCCAGGGAGAGTCAGTGTGTGTGGGACATGTACCCCAGTGAGAGTCAGTGTGTGTGGGACAAGTACCCCAGGGAGAGTCAGTGTGTGTGGGACATGTACCCCAGAGAGAGTCAGTGTGTGAGGGACCCGTACCCCAGTGAGAGTCAGTGTGTGTGGGACATGTACCCCAGTGAGAGTCAGTGTGTGTGGGACATGTACCCCAGTCAGAGTCAGTGTGTGTGGGACCCGTAACCCAGTGAGAGTCATTGTGTGTGGGACCCCTACCCCAGTGTCAGTCAGTGTGTGTGGGACATGTACCCCAGTGAGAGTCAGTGTTTGTGGGACATGCACCCCAGTGAGAGTCAGTGTGTGTGGGACATGTACCCCAGTGAGAGTCATTGTTTGTGGGACATGTACCCCAGTGAGAGTCATTGTGTGTGGGACATGTACCCCAGGGAGAGTCAGTGTGGGTGGGACATGTACCCCAGTGAGAGTCAGTGTGTGTGGGACATGTACCCCAGTGAGAGTCAGTGTGTGTGGGACATGTACACCAGGGAGAGTCAGTGTGTGTGGGACACGTAACCCAGTGAGAGTCAGTGTGTGTGGGACAAGTACCCCAGGGAGAGTCAGTGTGTGTGGGACATGTACCCCAGTGAGAGTCACTCTGTGAGGAACTGTACCCCAGTGAGAGTCAGTGTGGGTGGGACATGTACTCCAGTGAGAGTCAGTGTGTGTGGGTCTGTACCACAGTGAGAGTCAGTGTGTGAGGAACTGCACCCCAGTGAGAGTCAATGAGTGTTGGACATGTAGCACATGAGAGTCAGTGTGTGTGGGACATGTACCCCAGTGAGAGTCAGTGTGGGTGGGACATGTACCCCAGTGAGAGTCAGTGTGTGTGGGACTGCACCCCAGTGACCGTCAGTGTGTGTGGGACATGTACCCCAGTGAGAGTCAATGTGTGTGTGACATGCACCCCAGTGAGAGTCATTGTGTTTGGGACATGTACCCCAGTGAGAGTCAGTGTGTGTGGGAATGTACGCCAGTGACAGTCAGTGTGTGTGGGACTGTACACCAGTGAGAGTCAGTCTGTGTGGGACAAGTACACCAGTGAGAGTCAGTGTGTGTGGGATCCGTACCCCAGTGAGAGACAGTGTGTGTGGGACCTGTACCCCAGTGCGAGTCAGTGTTTGTGGGACATGTACCCCAGTGAGAGTCAGTGTGTGTGGGACATGTACCCCAGGGAGAGTCAGTGTGTGTGGGACATGTACCCCAGAGAGAGTCAGTGTGTGTGGGACTGTACCCCAGTGAGAGTCAATGGGTGTGGGACATGTAGCCCAGTGAGAGTCAGTGTGTGTGGGACTGTACCCCAGTGAGAGTCAGTGTGTGTGGGACATGTACCCCAGTGAGAGTCAGTGTCTGTAGGACATGTACCCCAGTGAGAGTCAGTGTGTGTGGGACATGTACCCAAGTGAGAGTCAGTGTGTGTGGGACATGTACCCAAGTGAGAGTCAATGTGTGTGGGACATGTACCCCAGTGAGAGTCAGTGTGTGTGGGAATGAACCCCAGTGAGAGACAATGTGTGTGGGAGTGTACCCCAGTGAGAGCCAATGTGTGTGGGACATGTACCCCAGTGAGACTCAGTGTGTGTGGGACATGTACCCCACTGAGAGTCAGTGGGTGTGGGACATGTACCCCAGTAAGAGTCAGTGTGTGTGGGACATGTACCCCAGTGAGAGTCAGATTGTGTGGGTATGTAACCCAGTGAGAGTCAGTGTGTGAGGAACTGTACCCCAGTGAGAGTCAATGAGTGTAGGACATGTAGCCCAGTGAGAGTCAGTGTGTGTGGGAATGTACCGCAGTGAGAGTCAGTGTGTGAGGAACTGTACCCCAGTGAGAGTCAGTGTGTGAGGAACTGTACCCCAGTGAGAGGCAATGTGGGTGGGACAAGTACCCCAGTGAGAGTCAGTGCATGTGGGACATGTACCCCAGTGAGAGTCAGTGTGTGTGGGACATGTACCCCAGTGAGAGTCAATGTGTGTGGGCCATAAACCCCAGTGAGAGTCAATGTGTGTGGGACAGTACCCCAGGGAGAGTCAGTTTGTGTGGGACATGTACCCCAGTGAGAGTCAGTGTTTGTGGGACATGTACCCGAGTGAGAGTCAGTGTGTGTGGGACATGTACCCCAGTGAGAGTCAGTGTGTGAGGGACCCGTACCCCAGTGAGAGTCAGTGTGTGTGGGACATGTACCCCAGTGAGAGTCAGTGTGTGTGGGACATGTACCCCAGTCAGAGTCAGTGTGTGTGGGACCCGTAACCCAGTGAGAGTCATTGTGTGTGGGACCCCTACCCCAGTGTCAGTCAGTGTGTGTGGGACATGTACCCCAGTGAGAGTCAGTGTTTGTGGGACATGCACCCCAGTGAGAGTCAGTGTGTGTGGGACATGCACCCCAGTGAGAGTCATTGTGTTTGGGACATGTACCCCAGTGAGAGTCAGTGTGTGTGGGACATGTACCCCAGGGAGAGTCAGTGTGTGTGGGACATGTACCCCAGTGAGAGTCAGTGTGTGTGGGACATGTACCCCAGTGAGAGTCAGTGTGTGTGGGACATGTACACCAGGGAGAGTCAGTGTGTGTGGGACACGTAACCCAGTGAGAGTCAGTGTGTGTGGGACAAGTACCCCAGGGAGAGTCAGTGTGTGTGGGACATGTACCCCAGTGAGAGTCACTCTGTGAGGAACTGTACCCCAGTGAGAGTCAGTGTGGGTGGGACATGGACCCGAGTGAGAGTCAGTGTGGGTGGGTCTGTACCACAGTGAGAGTCAGTGTGTGAGGAACTGCACCCCAGTGAGAGTCAATGAGTGTTGGACATGTAGCACATGAGAGTCAGTGTGTGTGGGACATGTACCCCAGTGTGAGTCAGTGTGTGTGGGACATGTACCCCAGTGAGAGACAGTGTGTGTGGGACTGCACCCCAGTGACCGTCAGTGTGTGTGGGACATGCACCCCAGTGAGAGTCAATGTGTGTGTGACATGCACCCCAGTGAGAGTCATTGTGTTTGGGACATGTACCCCAGTGAGAGTCAGTGTGTGTGGGAATGTACGCCAGTGAGAGTCAGTGTGTGTGGGACTGTACACCAGTGAGAGTCAGTCTGTGTGGGACAAGTACCCCAGTGAGAGTCAGTGTGTGTGGGATCCGTACCCCAGTGAGAGACAGTGTGTGTGGGACCTGTACCCCAGTGCGAGTCAGTGTTTGTGGGACATGTACCCCAGTGAGAGTCAGTGTGTGTGGGACATGTACCCCAGGGAGAGTCAGTGTGTGTGGGACATGTACCCCAGAGAGAGTCAGTGTGTGTGGGACATGTACCCCAGTGAGAGACAGTGTGTGTGGGACATGTACCCAAGTGAGAGTCAGTGTGTGTGGGACTGTACCCCAGTGAGAGTCAGTGTGTGTGGGACATGTACCCCAGTGAGAGTCAGTGTCTGTAGGACATGTACCCCAGTGAGAGTCAGAGTGTGTGGGACATGTACCCCAGTGAGAGTCAGTGTGTGTGGGACATGTACCCAAGTGAGAGTCAGTGCATGTGGGACATGTACCCCAGTGAGAGTCAGTGTGTGTGGGAATGAACCCCAGTGAGAGTCAATGTGTGTGGGACTGTACCCCAGTGAGAGTCAATGTGTGTGGGACATGTACCCCAGTGAGACTCAGTGTGTGTGGGACATGTACCCCACTGAGAGTCAGTGGGTGTGGGACATGTAACCCAGTAAGAGTCAGTGTGTGGGGGACATGTACCCCAGTGAGAGTCAGATTGTGTGGGTATGTAACCCAGTGAGAGTCAGTGTGTGAGGAACTGTACCCCAGTGAGAGTCAATGAGTGTAGGACATGTAGCCCAGTGAGAGTCAGTGCATGTGGGACATGTACCCCAGTGAGAGTCAGTGTGTGTGGGACTGTACCCCAGTGAGAGTCAATGTGTGTGGGACATGTACCCCAGTGAGACTCAGTGTGTGTAGGACATGTACCCCAGTAAGAGTCAATGTGTGCCAGACATGTACCCCAGTGAGAGTCAGTGTGTGTGGGACTGTACCCCAGTGAGAGTCAGAGTGTGTGGGACATGTACCCCAGTCAGAGTCAGTGTGTGTGGGACCCGTACCCCAGTGAGAGTCATTGTGTGTGGGACGCCTACCCCAGTGTCAGTCAGTGTGTGTGGGACATGTACTCCAGTGAGAGTCAGTGTTTGTGGGACATGCACCCCAGTGAGAGTCAGTGTGTGCGGGACATGTACCCCAGTGAGAGTCAGTGTTTGTGGGACATGTACCCCAGTGAGAGTCAGTGTGTGTGGGACATGTACCCCAGGGAGAGTCAGTGTGAGTTGGACATGTACCCCAGTGAGAGACAGTGTGTGTGGGACATGTACCCCAGTGAGAGTCAGTGTGTGTGGGACATGTACACCAGGGAGAGTCAGTGTGTGTGGGACACGTAACCCAGTGAGAGTCATTGCTTGTGGGACATGTACCCCAGTGAGAGTCATTGTGTGTTGGACTGTACCCCAGTGAGAGTCAGTGTGTGTGGGACATGTACCCCAGGGAGAGTCAGTGTGTGTGGGACATGTACCCCAGTGAGAGTCAGTGTGTGTGGGACAAGTACACCAGGGAGAGTCAGTGTGTGTGCGACATGTACCCCAGTGAGAGTCACTCTGTGAGGAACTGTACCCCAGTGAGAGTCAGTGTGGGTGGGACATGGACCCGAGTGAGAGTCAGTGTGTGTGGGTCTGTACCCCAGTGAGAGTCAGTGTGTGTGGGACCTGTACCCCAGTGCGAGTCAGTGTTTGTGGGACATGTACCCCAGTGAGAGTCAGTGTGTGTGGGACATGTACCCCAGGGAGAGTCAGTGTGTGTGGGAAAGGTACCCAAGAGAGAGTCAGTGTGTGTGGGACATGTACCCCAGTGAGAGACAGTGTGTGTGGGACATGTACCCAAGTGAGAGTCAGTGTGTGTGGGACTGTACCCCAGTGAGAGTCAATGGGTGTGCGACATGTAGCCCAGTGAGAGTCAGTGTGTGTGGGACTGTACCCCAGTGAGAGTCAGTGTGTGTGGGACATGTACCCCAGTGAGAGTCAGTGTCTGTAGGACATGTAGCCCAGTGAGAGTCATTGTGTGTGGGAATGTACCCCAGTGAGAGTCAATGTGTGTGGGACATGTACCCCAGTGAGAGTCAGTGTGTGTGGGACATGTACCCCAGAGAGAGTCAGTGTGTGTGGGACTGTACCCCAGTGAGAGTCAATGGGTGTGGGACATGTAGCCCAGTGAGAGTCAGTGTGTGTGGGACTGTACCCCAGTGAGAGTCAGTGTGTGTGGGACATGTACCCCAGTGAGAGTCAGTGTCTGTAGGACATGTACCCCAGTGAGAGTCAGTGTGTGTGGGACATGTACCCAAGTGAGAGTCAGTGTGTGTGGGACATGTACCCAAGTGAGAGTCAATGTGTGTGGGACATGTACCCCAGTGAGAGTCAGTGTGTTTGGGAATGAACCCCAGTGAGAGACAATGTGTGTGGGACTGTACCCCAGTGAGAGTCAATGTGTGTGGGACATGTACCCCAGTGAGACTCAGTGTGTGTGGGACATGTACCCCACTGAGAGTCAGTGGGTGTGGGACATGTACCCCAGTAAGAGTCAGTGTGTGTGGGACATGTACCCCAGTGAGAGTCAGATTGTGTGGGTATGTAACCCAGTGAGAGTCAGTGTGTGAGGAACTGTACCCCAGTGAGAGTCAATGAGTGTAGGACATGTAGCCCAGTGAGAGTCAGTGTGTGTGGGAATGTACCGCAGTGAGAGTCAGTGTGTGAGGAACTGTACCCCAGTGAGAGTCAGTGTGTGAGGAACTGTACCCCAGTGAGAGGCAATGTGGGTGGGACAAGTACCCCAGTGAGAGTCAGTGCATGTGGGACATGTACCCCAGTGAGAGTCAGTGTGTGTGGGACATGTACCCCAGTGAGATTCAATGTGTGTGGGCCATGTACCCCAGTGAGAGTCAATGTGTGTGGGACAGTACCCCAGGGAGAGTCAGTGTGTGTGGGACATGTACCCCAGTGAGAGTCAGTGTGTGTGGGACAAGTACCCCAGGGAGAGTCAGTGTGTGTGGGACATGTACCCCAGAGAGAGTCAGTGTGTGAGGGACCCGTACCCCAGTGAGAGTCAGTGTGTGTGGGACATGTACCCCAGTGAGAGTCAGTGTGTGTGGGACATGTACCCCAGTCAGAGTCAGTGTGTGTGGGACCCGTACCCCAGTGAGAGTCATTGTGTGTGGGACCCCTACCCCAGTGTCAGTCAGTGTGTGTGGGACATGTACCCCAGTGAGAGTCAGTGTTTGTGGGACATGCACCCCAGTGAGAGTCAGTGTGTGTGGGACATGTACCCCAGTGAGAGTCAATGTTTGTGGGACATGTACCCCAGTGAGAGTCATTGTGTGTGGGACATGTACCCCAGGGAGAGTCAGTGTGGGTGGGACATGTACCCCAGTGAGAGTCAGTGTGTGTGGGACATGTACCCCAGTGAGAGTCAGTGTGTGTGGGACATGTACACCAGGGAGAGTCAGTGTGTGTGGGACACGTAACCCAGTGAGAGTCAGTGTGTGTGGGACAAGTACCCCAGGGAGAGTCAGTGTGTGTGGGACATGTACCCCAGTGAGAGTCACTCTGTGAGGAACTGTACCCCAGTGAGAGTCAGTGTGGGTGGGACATGGACCCGAGTGAGAGTCAGTGTGGGTGGGTCTGTACCACAGTGAGAGTCAGTGTGTGAGGAACTGCACCCCAGTGAGAGTCAATGAGTGTTGGACATGTAGCACATGAGAGTCAGTGTGTGTGGGACATGTACCCCAGTGTGAGTCAGTGTGTGTGGGACATGTACCCCAGTGAGAGACAGTGTGTGTGGGACTGCACCCCAGTGACCGTCAGTGTGTGTGGGACATGCACCCCAGTGAGAGTCAATGTGTCTGTGACATGCACCCCAGTGAGAGTCATTGTGTTTGGGACATGTACCCCAGTGAGAGTCAGTGTGTGTGGGAATGTACGCCAGTGACAGTCAGTGTGTGTGGGACTGTACACCAGTGAGAGTCAGTCTGTGTGGGACAAGTACACCAGTGAGAGTCAGTGTGTGTGGGATCCGTACCCCAGTGAGAGACAGTGTGTGTGGGACCTGTACCCCAGTGCGAGTCAGTGTTTGTGGGACATGTACCCCAGTGAGAGTCAGTGTGTGTGGGACATGTACCCCAGGGAGAGTCAGTGTGTGTGGGACATGTACCCCAGAGAGAGTCAGTGTGTGTGGGACATGTACCCCAGTGAGAGACAGTGTGTGTGGGACATGTACCCAAGTGAGAGTCAGTGTGTGTGGGACTGTACCCCAGTGAGAGTCAGTGTGTGTGGGACATGTACCCCAGTGAGAGTCAGTGTGTGTAGGACATGTACCCCAGTGAGAGTCAGAGTGTGTGGGACATGTACCCCAGTGAGAGTCAGTGTGTGTGGGACATGTACCCAAGTGAGAGTCAGTGCATGTGGGACATGTACCCCAGTGAGAGTCAGTGTGTGTAGGACATGTACCCCAGTGAGAGTCAGAGTGTGTGGGACTGTACCCCAGTGAGAGTCAATGTGTGTGGGACATGTACCCCAGTGAGACTCAGTGTGTGTGGGACATGTACCCCACTGAGAGTCAGTGGGTGTGGGACATGTAACCCAGTAAGAGTCAGTGTGTGGGGGACATGTACCCCAGTGAGAGTCAGATTGTGTGGGTATGTAACCCAGTGAGAGTCAGTGTGTGAGGAACTGTACCCCAGTGAGAGTCAATGAGTGTAGGACATGTAGCCCAGTGAGAGTCAGTGCATGTGGGACATGTACCCCAGTGAGAGTCAGTGTGTGTGGGACTGTACCCCAGTGAGAGTCAATGTGTGTGGGACATGTACCCCAGTGAGACTCAGTGTGTGTAGGACATGTACCCCAGTAAGAGTCAATGTGTGCCAGACATGTACCCCAGTGAGAGTCAGTGTGTGTGGGACTGTACCCCAGTGAGAGTCAGAGTGTGTGGGACATGTACCCCAGTCAGAGTCAATGTGTGTGGGACCCGTACCCCAGTGAGAGTCATTGTGTGTGGGACGCCTACCCCAGTGTCAGTCAGTGTGTGTGGGACATGTACTCCAGTGAGAGTCAGTGTTTGTGGGACATGCACCCCAGTGAGAGTCAGTGTGTGTGGGACATGTACCCCAGTGAGAGTCAGTGTTTGTGGGACATGTACCCCAGTGAGAGTCAGTGTGTGTGGGACATGTACCCCAGGGAGAGTCAGTGTGAGTGGGACATGTACCCCAGTGAGAGACAGTGTGTGTGGGACATGTACCCCAGTGAGAGTCAGTGTGTGTGGGACATGTACACCAGGGAGAGTCAGTGTGTGTGGGACACGTAACCCAGTGAGAGTCATTGCTTGTGGGACATGTACCCCAGTGAGAGTCATTGTGTGTTGGACTGTACCCCAGTGAGAGTCAGTGTGTGTGGGACATGTACCCCAGGGAGAGTCAGTGTGTGTGGGACATGTACCCCAGTGAGAGTCAGTGTGTGTGGGACAAGTACACCAGGGAGAGTCAGTGTGTGTGCGACATGTACCCCAGTGAGAGTCACTCTGTGAGGAACTGTACCCCAGTGAGAGTCAGTGTGGGTGGGACATGGACCCGAGTGAGAGTCAGTGTGTGTGGGTCTGTACCCCAGTGAGAGTCAGTGTGTGTGGGACCTGTACCCCAGTGCGAGTCAGTGTTTGTGGGACATGTACCCCAGTGAGAGTCAGTGTGTGTGGGACATGTACCCCAGGGAGAGTCAGTGTGTGTGGGAAAGGTACCCAAGGGAGAGTCAGTGTGTGTGGGACATGTACCCCAGTGAGAGACAGTGTGTGTGGGACATGTACCCAAGTGAGAGTCAGTGTGTGTGGGACTGTACCCCAGTGAGAGTCAATGGGTGTGCGACATGTAGCCCAGTGAGAGTCAGTGTGTGTGGGACTGTACCCCAGTGAGAGTCAGTGTGTGTGGGACATGTACCCCAGTGAGAGTCAGTGTCTGTAGGACATGTACCCCAGTGAGAGTCAGAGTGTGTGGGACATGTACCCCAGTGAGAGTCAGTGTGTGTGGGACATGTACCCAAGTGAGAGTCAGTGCATGTGGGACATGTATCCCAGTGAGAGTCAGTGTGTGTGGGAATGAACCCCAGTGAGAGTCAATGTGTGTGGGACTGTACCCCAGTGAGAGTCAATGTGTGTGGGACATGTACCCCAGTGAGACTCAGTGTGTGTGGTAATGTACCCCACTGAGAGTCAGTGGGTGTGGGACATGTACCCCAGTAAGAGTCAGTGTGTGGGGGACATGTACCCCAGTGAGAGTCAGATTGTGTGGGTATGTAACCCTGTGAGAGTCAGTGTGTGTGGGACATGTAGCCCAGTGAGAGTCAGTGGGTGTGGGACATGTAACCCAGTGAGAGTCAGTGTGTGTGGGACTGTACCCCAGTGAGAGTCAGTGTGTGAGGAACTGTACCCCAGTGAGAGTCAGTGTGTGAGGAACTGTACCCCAGTGAGAGGCAATGTGGGTGGGACATGTACCCCAGTGAGAGTCAGTGCATGTGGGACATGTACCCCAGTGAGTGTCAGTGTGTGTGGGACTGTACCCCAGTGAGAGTCAATGTGTATGGGCCATGTACCCCAGTGAGAGTCAATGTGTGTGGGACATGTACCCCAGTGAGACTCAGTGTGTGTAGGACATGTACCCCAGTAAGAGTCAATGTGTGCCGGACATGTACCCCAGTGAGAGTCAGTGTGTGTGGGACATGTACACCAGTGAGAGTCAGTGTGTGTGGGACTGTACCCCAGTGAGAGTCAGAGTGTGTGGGACATGTACCCCAGTCAGAGTCAGTGTGTGTGGGACCCTTACCCCAGTGAGAGTCATTGTGTGTGGGACCCCTACCGCAGTGTCAGTCAGTGTGTGTGGGACATGTACTCCAGTGAGAGTCAGTGTTTGTGGGACATGCACCCCAGTGAGAGTCAGTGTGTGTGGGACATGTACCCCAGTGAGAGTCAGTGTGTGTGGGACATGTACCCAAGGGAGAGTCAGTGTGTGTGGGACATGTACCCCAGTGAGAGTCAGTGTGTGTGGGACAAGTACACCAGGGAGAGTCAGTGTGTGAGCGACATGTACCCCAGTGAGAGTCACTCTGTGAGGAACTGTACCCCAGTGAGAGTCAGTGTGGGTGGGACATGGACCCGAGTGAGAGTCAGTGTGTGTGGGTCTGTACCCCAGTGAGAGTCAGTGTGTGAGGAACTGCACCCCAGTGAGAGTCAATGAGTGTTGGACATGTAGCACATGAGAGTCAGTGTGTGTGGGACATGTACCCCAGTGAGAGTCAGTGTGTGTGGGACATGAACCCCAGTGAGAGTCAGTGTGTGTGGGACTGCACCCCAGTGACCGTCAGAGTGTGTGGGACATGTACCCCAGTGAGAGTCAATGTGTGTGTGACATGCACCCCAGTGAGAGTCATTGTGTGTGGGACATGTACCCCAGTGAGAGTCAGTGTGTTGGAATGTACGCCAGTGAGAGTCAGTCTGTGTGGGACAAGTACCCCAGTGAGAGTCAGTGTGTGTGGGATCCGTACCCCAGTGAGAGTCAGTGTGTGTGGGACCTGTACACCAGTGAGAGTCAGTCTGTGTGGGACAAGTACCCCAGTGAGAGTCAGTGTGTGTGGGATCCGTACCCCAGTGAGAGTCAGTGTGTATGGGACCTGTACCCCAGTGAGAGTCAGTGTTTGTGGGACATGTACCCCAGTGAGAGTCAGTGTGATTGGGACATGTACCCCAGGGAGAGTCAGTGTGTGTGGGACATGTACCCCAGTGAGAGTCAGTGTGTGTGGTACTGTTCCACAGTTAGAGTCAGTTTGTGTGGGACATGTACCCCAGTGAGAGTCAATGTGTGTGGTACTGTACCACAGTTAGAGTCAGTGTGTATGGGACATGTACCCCATTGAGAGTCAGTGTGTGTGGGACATGTACCCCAGGGAGAGTCAGTGTGTGTGGGACATGTACCCCAGTGAGAGTCAATGAGTGTTGGACATGTAGCAAAGTGAGAGTCAGTGTGTGTGGGACATGTACCCCAGTGAGAGTCAGTGTGTGTGGGAAATGTACCCCAGTGAGAGTCAGTGTGTGTGGGACATGTACCCCAGTGAGAGTCAGTGTGTGTGGGAC
>NC_054478.1:2071230-2135479 GCF_017639515.1 Carcharodon carcharias | reverse complement strand
CTGCACTCCCACATTACTGACCCTCTGACAGTGCAGCACTCCCTCGGCACTTCCTCGGTACTGACACTCTGACAGTACAGCGCTCCCTCTGTACTGACCCTCTCAAAGCGCAGCGCTCCCTCGTTACTGACCCTCTGACAGTGCAGCACTCTCTCGGTACTGGCTGTCTGACAATGCAGCACTCCCTCAGTACTGACTCTCTTACAATGCAGCACTCCCTCTGTACTGATTCTCTGACAATGCAGCACTCACTCGGTACTGAATTGCCAACAGTGCAGCACTCCTTTGGTACTGAACCTCCAACAGTGTAGCTCTCCCTTGGTACTGACTCTCTGACAGGGCCGCACTCCCTCAGTACTGACCCTCTGACACTGCAGCACTCCCTCAGTACTGAACCTCTGACAGGGCAGCGCTCCCTCAGTACTGAACCTCTGACAGGGCAGCATTCTCTCAGTACTGATCCTCTGCTCATACTGCACAGTCCCAGTAATGTCCCTCTGACCGAGCAGCAATACATCTGTACTGACCATCTGACAGTCCAGCACTGCCTCAGTACTGACCCTGTAACAGTGCAGCACTCCCTCAGTACTGACTCTCTGACATTGCAGCACTCCCTCACTACTGATCCTCCAACTGTGCAGCATTCTCTCGGTACTGACCATCTGACAGTGTAGCACTCCCTCAGTACTGAACCTCTGACAGTGCGGCACTCCCTCAGTACTGACTCTCTGACATTACAACACTCCCACACTACTGATCCTCCAACTGTGAAGCATTCCCTCGGTACTGACCCTCTGACAGTGCAGCACTCCCTCAGTACTAACTCTCTGACATTGCAACACTCCCTCACTACAGATCCTCCAAGTGTGCAGCATTCCCTTGGTACTGACCTTCTGACAGTGCTGCACTCCCAAATTACGGACCCTCTGACAGTGTGGCACTCCCTCAGTACTGACCCTGTTACAGTGCAGCACTCCCTCAGTACTGACCCTCTGACAGTGCGGCACTCCCTCAGTTCTGACCCTCTGACAATGCAGCACACCCTCAGTACTGACTCTCTGACATTGCAGCACTCCCTCACTACTGATCCTCCAACTGTGCAGCATTCTCTCGGTACTGACCATCTGACAGTGTAGCACTCCCTCAGTACTGAACCTCTGACAGTGCGGCACTCCCTCAGTACTGACTCTCTGACATTGCAACACTCCCTCACTACTGATCCTCCAAGTGTTCAGCATTCCCTCGGTACTGACCCTCTGCCAATGCAGCACTCCCTCAGTACTGACTCTCTGACATTGCAACACTCCCTCACTACTGATCCTCCAAGTGTGCAGCATTCCCTCGGTACTGACCTTCTGACAGTGCTGCACTCCCAAATTACGGACCCTCTGACAGTGCCGCACTCCCTTGGCACTTCCTCGGTACTGACCCTCTCAAAGTGCAGCACTCCCTCAGTATTGACCATCTGACATTGCAGCACTCCCTCGGTACTGACCCTCTGACAGTGCATCACTCCGTCAGTACTGACCATCTGACAGTGCATCACTCACTCAGTACTGACCCTCTGATATTGCAGCACTCCCTCTGTATGACTCTGTGACAATGCAGCACTCCCTCGGGACTGATTCTCTGACAATGCAGCACCCCCGAGGTACTGACTCTGACAATGCAGCACTCCCTCGGTACTGACTCTCTGACAATGCAGCACTCCCTCGGTACTGACTCTCTGACAATGCAGCAATCCCTCGGTACTGACTCTCTGACAATGCAGCACTCTTTCGGTACTGAATTGCCGACAGTGCAGCAGTCCCTTGGTACTGACCCTCCGAAAGGGCAGCATTCTCTCAGTACTGATCCTCTGCTAGTACTGGACAGTCCCAATACTGACCCTATGACAGTGCAGCACTCCATCCGTATTGACCCTCTGACAGTGCGGCACTCCATCAGTACTGATCCTCCAACTGTGCAGCATTCCCTCGGTACTGACCCTCTGAGAGAGCAGCACTCCCTCGGTACTGACACTCTGACAATGCAGCACTCCCTCAGTACTGACCCTCTGACAGTGCAGCACTCCCTAAGTACTGACCCTCTGACAGTGCAGCACTCTCTCAGTACTGACCCTCTGACAGTGCAGCACTCCCTCAGTTCTGACCCTCTGACAGTGCAGCACTCTCTCTGTACTGACCCTCTGACAGTGCAGCACTCCCTCATACTGAACCTCTGACACAGCAGCGCTCCCTCAGTACTGACCCTCTGACAGTGCAGCACTCCCTCAGTACTGACCCTCTGACAGTGCAGCACTCCCTCAGTGCTGACCTTCTGACAGTGCAGCACTCCCTCATTACTGACCCTCTGACAGTGCAGCACTCCCTCAGTACTAACCCTCTGACAGTGCATAACTCCCTCAGTACTGACCCTCTGACAGTGCAGCACTCCCTCAGTACTTACCCTCTGACAGTGCTGCACTCCAACAGCACTGACCCTCTGACAGTGCAGCACTCCCTCGGTACTGAACCTCTGACACTGCAGCACTCTCTCAGTACTGACCCTCTGACAATGCAACACTCCCTCAGTACTGACACTCCAACACTGCTGCACTCCCACATTACTGACCCTCTGACAGTGCAGCACTCCCTCGGCACTTCCTCGGTACTGACACTCTGACAGTTCAGCGCTCCCTCTGTACTGACCCTCTCAAAGTGCAGCGCTCCCTCGTTACTGACCCTCTGACAGTGCAGCACTCTCTCGGTACTGACTGTCTGACAATCAGCACTCCCTCAGTACTGACTCTCTTACAATTCAGCACTCCCTCTGTACTGATTCTCTGACAATGCAGCACTCACTCGGTAGTGAATTGCCAACAGTGCAGCACTCCTCTGGTACTGAACCTCCAACAGTGTAGCTCTCGCTTGGTAATGACTCTCTGACAGGGCCGCACTCCCTCAGTACTGACCCTCTGACACTGCAGCACTCCCTCAGTACTGAACCTCTGACAGGGCAGCGCTCCCTCAGTACTGAACCTCTGACAGGGCAGCATTCTCTCAGTACTGATCCTCTGCTCGTACTGCACAGTCCCAGTAATGTCCCTCTGACAGAGCAGCAATACATCTCTACTGACCATCTGACAGTCCAGCACTCCCTCAGTACTGACCCTGTTACAGTGCAGCACTCCCTCAGTACTGACCCTCTGACAGTGCGGCACTCCCTCAGTACTGACCCTGTTACAGTGCAGCACTCCCTCAGTACTGACCCTCTGACAGTGCGGCACTCCCTCAGTACTGACCCTCTGACATTGCAGCACTCCCTCACTACTGATCCTCCAACTGTGCAGCATTCTCTCGGTACTGACCATCTGACAGTGTAGCACTCCCTCAGTACTGAACCTCTGACAGTGCGGCACTCCCTCAGTACTGACTCGCTGACATTGCAACACTCCCTCACTACTGATCCTCCAACTGTGCAGCATTCCCTCGGTACTCACCCTCTGACAGTGCAGCACTCCCTCAGTACTGACTCTCTGACATTGCAACACTCCCTCACTACTGATCCTCCGTCTGTGCAGCATTCCCTCGGTACTGACCTTCTGACAGTGCTGCACTCCCAAATTACGGACCCTCTGACAGTGCCGCACTCCCTTGGCACTTCCTCGGTACTGACCCTCTCAAAGTGCAGCACTCCCTCAGTACTGACCCTCTGACATTGCAGCACTCCCTCGGTACTGACCCTCTGACAGTGCATCACTCCGTCAGTACTGACCATCTGACAGTGCATCACTCACTCAGTACTGACCCTCTGATATTGCAGCACTCCCTCTGTATGACTCTGTGACAATGCAGCACTCCCTCGGGACTGACTCTCTGACAATGCAGCACTCCCTCGGTACTGACTCTCTGACAATGCAGCAATCCCTCGATACTGACTCTCTGACAATGCAGCACTCTTTCGGTACTGAATTGCCGACAGTGCAGCAGTCCCTTGGTACTGACGCTCCGACAGGGCAGCATTCTCTCAGTACTGATCCTCTGCTAGTACTGGACAGTCCCAATACTGACCATCTGACAGTGCAGCACTCCATCCGTATTGACCCTCTGACAGTGCGGCACTCCATCAGTACTGATCCTCCAACTGTGCAGCATTCCCTCGGTACTGACCCTCTGAGAGAGCAGCACTCCCTCGGTACTGACACTCTGACAATGCAGCACTCCCTCAGTACTGACCCTCTGACAGTGCAGCACTCCCTCAGTTCTGACCCTCTGACAGTGCAGCACTCCCTCAGTGCTGACCTTCTGACAGTGCAGCACTCTCTCAGTACTGACCCTCTGACAGTGCAGCACTCCCTCAGTACTGACCCTCTGACAGTGCAGCACTCTCTCTGTACTGACCCTCTGACAGTGCAGCACTCCCTCATACTGAACCTCTGACACAGCAGCGCTCCCTCAGTACTGACCCTCTGACAGTGCAGCACTCCCTCAGTTCTGACCCTCTGACAGTGCAGAACTCCCTCAGTACTGACCCTCTGACAGTGCAGCACTCCCTCAGTGCTGACCTTCTGACAGTGCAGCACTCCCTCATTACTGACCCTCTGACAGTGCAGCACTCCCTCAGTACTAACCCTCTGACAGTACATAACTCCCTCAGTACTGACCCTCTGACAGTGCAGCACTCACTCATTACTGACCCTCTGACAGTGCTGCACTCCAACAGCACTGACCCTCTGACAGTGCAGCACTCCCTCAGTATTGACTCTCTGACAGGTCAGCACGCCCGCAGTACTGACCCTCCGACAGTGCAGTATTCCCACAATACTGACCCTCTGTCAGTGCAGAGCTCCCTCAGTACTGACACTCTGACAGTGCAGCACTTCCTCAGTACTGACCCTCTGACAATGCAGCACTCCCTCAGTATTGACCCTCTGACAGTGCAGCACTCCCTCAGTACTAACCCTCTATAAGTGCAACACTCCATCAGTACTGACCCTCCGACAGTGCCGCACTCCCTCAGTAATGACCCTCTGACAGTGCAGCACTCACTCAGCACTGACCCTCTGAGAGTGCAGCACTTCCTCAGTACTCACCCTCTGACAGTGCAGCACTCCCTCAGCACTGACCCTCTGACAGTGAGGTACTCGCTCAGCACTGACTCTCTGACATTGCAGCACTCCTTCACTACAAATCCTCCAACTGTGCAGCATTCTCTCGGTACTGACTGTCTCACAATGCAGCACTCCCTCAGTACTGACCCTCTGAAAGTGCAGCACTCCCTCAGTACTGAACCACTGACAGGGCAGCACTCGCTCAGTACTGACCCTCTGACAATGCAACACTCCCTCAGTACTGACCCTCTGACAATGCAACACTCCCTCAGTACTGACAATCCAACAATGCTGCACTCCCACATTACTGACCCTCTGACAGTGCAGCACTCCCTCGGCACTTCCTCGGTACTGACACTCTGACAGTACAGCGCTCCCTCTTTACTGACCCTCTCAAAGTGCAGCGCTCCCTCGTTTCTGACCCTCTGACAGTGCAGCACGCTCTCGGTACTGACTGTCTGACAATGCAGCACTCCCTCAGTACTGACTCTCTTACAATGCAGCACTCCCTCTGTACTGATTCTCTGACAATGCAGCACTCACTCGGTACTGAATTGCCAACAGTGCAGCACTCCTTTGGTACTGAACCTCCAACAGTGTAGCTCTCCCTTGGTACTGACTCTCTGACAGGGCCGCACTCCCTCAGTACTGACCCTCTGACAGTGCAGCACTCCCTCAGTACTGAACCTCTGACAGGGCAGCGCTCCCTCAGTACTGAACCTCTGACAGGGCAGCATTCTCTCAGTACTGATCCTCTGCTCGTACTGCACAGTCCCAGTAATGTCCCTCTGACAGAGCAGCAATACATCTGTACTGACCATCTGACAGTCCAGCACTCCCTCAGTACTGACCCTGTTACAGTGCAGCACTCCCTCAGTACTGACCCTCTGACAGTGCGGCACTCCCTCAGTACTGACCCTGTTACAGTGCAGCACTCCCTCAGTACTGACCCTCTGACAGTGCGGCACTCCCTCAGTACTGACCCTCTGACAATGCAGCACACCCTCAGTACTGACTCTCTGACATTGCAGCACTCCCTCACTACTGATCCTCCAACTGTGCAGCATTCTCTCGGTACTGACCATCTGACAGTGTAGCACTCCCTCAGTACTGAACCTCTGACAGTGCAGCACTCCCTCAGTACTGACTCTCTGACATTGCAACACTCCCTCACTACTGATCCTCCAACTGTGCAGCATTCCCTCGGTACTGACCTTCTGACAGTGCTGCACTCCCAAATTACGGACCCTCTGACAGTGCCGCACTCCCTTGGCACTTCCTTGGTACTGACCCTCTCAAAGTGCAGCACTCCCTCAGTATTGACCCTCTGACATTGCAGCACTCCCTCGGTACTGACCCTCTGACAGTGCATCACTCCGTCAGTACTGACCATCTGACAGTGCATCACTCACTCAGTACTGACCCTCTTTTATTGCAGCACTCCCTCTGTACTGACTCTGTGACAATGCAGCACACCCTCGGGACTGATTCTCTGACAATGCAGAACTCCCTCGGTACTGACTCTCTGACAATGCAGCACTCCCTCGGTACTGACTCTCTGACAATGCAGCACTCCCTCGGTACTGACTCTCTGACAATGCAGCACTCTTTCGGTACTGAATTGCCGACAGTGCAGCAGTCCCTTGGTACTGACCCTCCGACAGGGCAGCATTCTCTCAGTAATGAGCATCTGCTAGTACTGGACAGTCCCAATACTGACCCTATGACAGTGCAGAACTCCATCCGTATTGACCCTCTGACAGTGCGGCACCCAATCAGTACTGATCCTCCAACTGTGCAGCATTCCCTCGGTACTGACCCTCTGAGAGAGCAGCACTCCCTCGGTACTGACACTCTGACAATGCAGCACTCCCTCAGTACTGACACTCTGACAGTGCAGCACTCTCTCTGTACTGACCCTATGACAGTGCTGCACTCCCTCAGTACTGACCCTCTGACAGTGCAGCACTCCCTCAGTACTGACCCTCTGACAGTGCAGAGCTCCCTCAGTACTGACCCTCTGACAGTGCAGAGCTCCCTCAGTACTGACCTTCTGACAGTGCAGCACTCCCTCAGTACTGACACTCTGACAGTGCAGCACTCCCTCAGTACTGACCCTCTGACAATGCAGCACTCCCACAATACTGACCCTCTGACAGTGCAGCACTCCCTCAGTACTGACACTCTGACAGTGCAGCACTTCCTCAGTACTGACCCTCTGACAGTGCAGCACTCCCTCAGTATTGACCCTCTGACAGTGCAGCACTCCCTCAGTACTGACCCTCTATAAGTGCAACACTCCATCAGTACTGACCCTCTGACAGTGCAGCACTCCCTCAGTACTGACCCTCAGAAAGTGCAGCACACCCTCAGTACTGAATCTCTGACAATGAAGCACTCCCTCGGTACTGACACTCTGACAGTGCAGCACTCCTTCGATGCTGACCCTCTGACAGTGCAGCACTCCCTCAGTACTGACCATCTGACAGTGCAGCACTCCCTCGGTAATGACCCTCTGACAGTGCAGAACTCCCTCAGTACTGACCCTCTGACAGTGCAGCACTCCCTCAGTACTGACTCTCTGACAGTGCAGCTCTACCTCTGTACTGACCCTCTGATGTGCAGCACTCCCTCAGTGCTGACCCTCTGAAGTGCAGAACTCCCTCAGTACTAAGCCTCTGACAATGCAGCACTCCCTCAGTACTGACCCTCTGACAGTGCAGCACTCCTTCGGTACTGACACTCTGACAGTGCTGCACTCCCTCAGTACTGACGCTCTGACAGTGCTGCACTCCCTCAGTACTGACCCTCAGATAGCGCAGCACTTCCTCAGTACTGACCCTCTGACAGTGCAGCACTTCCTCAGTACTGACCCTCTGATAGTGCAGCACTCCCTCAGTACTGACCCTCTGACAGTGCAGCACTCCCTCAGTACTGACCCTCTGACAGTGCAGTATTCCCTCAGTACTGACTCTCTGACAATGCAGCACTCCCGAGGTACGGACTCTCTGACAATGCAGCACTCCCTCGGTACTGAATTGCCGACAGTGCAGCACTACCTTGGTACTGACCCTCTGAAAGTGCAGCACTCCCTCAGTACTGAACCACTGACAGGGCAGCACTCGCTCAGTACTGACCCTCTGACAATGCAGCACTCCCTCAGTACTGACGCTCTGACAGTGCCGCACGCCCTCGGTACTGACCCTCCGACAGTGCTGCACTCCCTCAGTACTGACCCTCTGACAATGCAACACTCCCTCAGTACTGACCCTCTGACAATGCAACACTCCCTCAGTACTGACAATCCAACAATGCTGCACTCCCACATTACTGACCCTCTGACAGTGCAGCACTCCCTCGGCACTTCCTCGGTACTGACACTCTGACAGTACAGCGCTCCCTCTGTACTGACCCTCTCAAAGTGCAGCGCTCCCTCGTTTCTGACCCTCTGACAGTGCAGCACTCTCTCGGTACTGACTGTCTGACAATGCAGCACTCCCTCAGTACTGACTCTCTTACAATGCAGCACTCCCTCTGTACTGATTCTCTGACAATGCAGCACTCACTCGGTACTGAATTGCCAACAGTGCAGCACTCCTTTGGTACTGAACCTCCAACAGTGCAGCACTCCCTCAGTACTGACTCTCTGACAGGGCCGCACTCCCTCAGTACTGACCCTCTGACAGTGCAGCACTCCCTCAGTACTGAACCTCTGACAGGGCAGCATTCTCTCAGTACTGATTCTCTGCTCGTACTGCACAGTCCCAGTAATGTCCCTCTGACAGAGCAGCAATACATCTGTACTGACCATCTGACAGTCCAGCACACCCTCAGTACTGACCCTGTTACAGTGCAGCACTCCCTCAGTACTGACCCTCTGACAGTGCGGCACTCCCTCAGTACTGACCCTGTTACAGTGCAGCACTCCCTCAGTACTGACCCTCTGACAGTGTGGCACTCCCTCAGTACTGACCCTCTGACAATGCAGCACACCCTCAGTACTGACTCTCTGACATTGCAGCACTCCCTCACTACTGATCCTCCAACTGTGCAGCATTCTCTCGGTACTGACCATCTGACAGTGTAGCACTCCCTCAGTACTGAACCTCTGACAGTGCGGCACTCCCTCAGTACTGACTCTCTGACATTGCAACACTCCCTCACTACTGATCCTCCAACTGTGCAGCATTCCCTCGGTACTGACCTTCTGACAGTGCTGCACTCCCAAATTACGGACCCTCTGACAGTGCCGCAATCCCTTGGCACTTCCTTGGTTCTGACCCTCTCAGAGTGCAGCACTCCCTCAGTATTCACCCTCTGACATTGCAGCACTCCCTCGGTACTGACCCTCTGACAGTGCATCACTCCGTCAGCACTGACCATCTGACAGTGCATCACTCACTCAGTACTGACCCTCTTTTATTGCAGCACTCCCTCTGTACTGACTCTGTGACAATGCAGCACACCCTCGGGACTGATTCTCTGACAATGCAACACTCCCTCGGTACTGACTCTCTGACAATGCAGCACTCCCTCGGTACTGACTCTCTGACAATGCAGCACTCCCTCAGTACTGACCCTCCGACAGTGCAGCACTCCCTCAGTACTGACACTCTGACAGTGCAGCACTCCCTCAGTACTGACCCTCTGACAGTGCAGCACTCCCTCAGTACTGACCCTCTGACAATGCAGCACTCCCTCGGTACTGACTCTCTGACAATGCAGCACTCCCTCGGTACTGACTCTCTGACAATGCAGCACTCCCTCGGTACTGACTCTCTGACAATGCAGCACTCTTTCGGTACTGAATTGCCGACAGTGCAGCAGTCCCTTGGTACTGACCCTCCGACAGGGCAGCATTCTCTCAGTACTGATCATCTGCTAGTACTGGACAGTCCCAATACTGACCCTATGACAGTGCAGCACTCCATCCGTATTGACCCTCTGACAGTGCGGCACCCAATCAGTACTGATACTCCAACTGTGCAGCATTCCCTCGGTACTGACCCTCTGAGAGAGCAGCACTCCCTCGGTACTGACCCTCTGACAGTGCAGCTCCCTCAGTACTGACCCTCTGACAGTGCAGCACTCCCTCAGTACTGACACTCTGACAGTGCAGCACTTCCTCAGTACTGACCCTCTGACAGTGCAGCACTCCCTCAGTATTGACCCTCTGACAGTGCAGCACTCCCTCAGTACTGACCCTCTATAAGTGCAACACTCCATCAGTACTGACCCTCTGACAGTGCAGCACTCCCTCAGTACTGACCCTCAGAAAGTGCAGCACACCCTCAGTACTGAATCTCTGACAATGAAGCACTCCCTCGGTACTGACACTCTGACAGTGCAGCACTCCTTCGATGCTGACCCTCTGACAGTGCAGCACTCCCTCAGTACTGACCTTCTGACAGTGCAGCACTCCCTCGGTAATGACCCTCTGACAGTGCAGAACTCCCTCAGTACTGACCCTCTGACAGTGCAGCACTCCCTCAGTACTGACTCTCTGACAGTGCAGCTCTACCTCTGTACTGACCCTCTGATGTGCAGCACTCCCTCAGTGCTGACCCTCTGAAGTGCAGCACTCCCTCAGTACTTACCCTCTGACAATGCAGCACTCCCTCAGTACTGACCCTCTGACAGTGCAGCACTCCCTCGGTACTGACACTCTGACAGTGCTGCACTCCCTCAGTACTGACTCTCTGACAATGCAGCACTTGTTCGGTACTGACACTCCGATGGTGTTGAACTCCCTCAGTACTGACCCTCTAACTGTGCAGCATTCCCTCGGAACTGACCATCTGACAGGGCAACTCTCCATAATTATAATTACAATGCAGCACTCTCTCAGTGCTGACCTTCTGACAGTGCATCACTCCCTCATACAGAACCTCTGACAGTGCAGCAGTCCCTCAGTACTGACCCTCTAAAAGTGCATCACTCCCTCAATAATGACCCTCTGACAGGGCAGCACTCCCTCAGTACTGACCCTCTAACAGTGCATTACTCCCACAATACTGACCCTCTGACAGTGCAGCACTCCCTCAATATTGACCCTCTTAGTGCAGCACTCCCTCAGTATTGACCCTCTGACAGTGCAGCACTCCCTCAGTACTGACCCTCTATAAGTGCAACACTCCCTCAGTACTGACCCTCCGACAGTGCCGCACTCCCTCAGTACTGACCCTCGGACAATGCAGCACTTTCTCACTACTGATCCTCTGACAGTGCAGCACTCCCTCAGTACTGACCCTCCGACAGTGCCGCACTCCCTCAGTACTGACCTCTGACAGTGCAGCACTCCCTCGGTACTGATTCTCTGACAATGCAGCACTCCCTCAGTACTGACCCTCCGACAGTGCCGCACTCCCTCAGTACTGACTCTCTGACAGTGCAGCACTCCCTCGGTACTGATTCTCTGACAATGCAGCACTCCCTCAGTACTGACCCTCCGACAGTTCCGCACTCCCTCAGTACTGACCCTCTGACAATGCAGCACTTCCTCAGTACTGACCCACTGTCAATGCAGCACTCCCTCAGTACTGATCCTCTGAAAGAGCAGCACTCCCTCGGTACTGACACTCCGACAGTGCCGCACTCCCTCAGTACTGACTCTCTGACAGTGCAGCACTCCCTCGGTACTGATTCTCTGACAATGCAGCACTCCCTCAGTACTGACCCTCCGACAGTGCCGCACTCCCTCAGTACTGACCCTCTGACAGTGCAGCACTCCCTCGGTACTGATTCTCTGACAATGCAGCACTCCCTCAGTACTGACCCTCTGACAATGCAGCACTTCCTCAGTACTGACCCACTGTCAATGCAGCAGTCCCTCAGTACTGATCCTCTGAAAGAGCAGCACTCGCTCAGTACTGACCCTCTGACAGTGCAGCACTCCCTCAGTACTGACCCTCTGACAGTGCAGCACTCCCTCAGTACTGACCCTCTGACAGTGCAGCTTCCCTCAGTACTGACCCTCTGACAGTGCAGCACTCCCTCAGTACTGACCCTTTGACACTGCAGCACTCCCTCAGTACTGACCCTCTGACAGTGCAGCACTCCCTCAGTACTGGCACTCTGACAGTGCAGAACTCCCTCAGTACTGACCCTCTAACAGTGCAGCGCTCCCTCAGTACTGACCCTCTAACAGTGCATTACTCCCACAGTACTGTCCCTCTGACAGTGCAGCACTCCCTCAGTATTGACCCTCTGACAGTGCAGCACTCCCTCAGTATTGACCCTCTGACAGTGCAGCACTCCCTCAGTACTGACCCTCTATAAGTGCAACACTCCCTCAGTACTGACCCTCCGAAAATGCAGCACTTACTCACTACTGATCCTCTGACAGTGCAGCACTCCCTCAGTACTGACCCTCCGACAGTGCCGCACTCCCTCAGTACTGACCCTCTGACAATGCAGCACTTACTCACTACTGATCCTCTGACAGTGCAGCACTCCCTCAGTACTGACCCTCCGACAGTGCCGCATTCCCTCAGTAATGACCCTCTGACAATGCAGCACTTGCTCACTACTGATCCTCTGACAATGCAGCACTCCCTAAGTACTGACCCTCTGACAGTGCAGCACTCCCTCAGTACTGACCTCTGACAGTGCAGCACTCCCTCGGTACTGATTCTCTGACCATGCAGCACTCCCTCAGTACTGACCCTCTGACAGTGCCGCACTCCCTCAGTACTGACCCTCTGACAGTGCAGCACTCCCTCAGTACTGACCCTCTGACAGTGCAGAACTCACTCAGTACTGATCCTCTGACAGAGCAGCACTCGCTCAGTACTGACCCTCAGACAGTGCAGCACTCCCTCAGTACTGACCCTCTGACAGTGCAGCACTCCCTCAGTACTGATCCTCTGACAGAGCAGCACTCCCTCAGTACTGACCCTCTGACAGTGCAGCACTCCCTCAGTACTGACCCTCTGACAGTGCAACACTTCCTCAGTACTGACCCTCTGACAATGCAGCACACCCTCAGTACTGACTCTCTGACATTGCAGCACTCCCTCACTACTGATCCTCCAACTGTGCAGCATTCTCTCGGTACTGACCATCTGACAGTGTAGCACTCCCTCAGTACTGAACCTCTGACAGTGCGGCACTCCCTCAGTACTGACTCTCTGACATTGCAACACTCCCTCACTACTGATCCTCCAACTGTGCAGCATTCCCTCGGTACTGACCTTCTGACAGTGCTGCACTCCCAAATTACGGACCCTCTGACAGTGCCGCAATCCCTTGGCACTTCCTTGGTTCTGACCCTCTCAGAGTGCAGCACTCCCTCAGTATTCACCCTCTGACATTGCAGCACTCCCTCGGTACTGACCCTCTGACAGTGCATCACTCCGTCAGCACTGACCATCTGACAGTGCATCACTCACTCAGTACTGACCCTCTTTTATTGCAGCACTCCCTCTGTACTGACTCTGTGACAATGCAGCACACCCTCGGGACTGATTCTCTGACAATGCAACACTCCCTCGGTACTGACTCTCTGACAATGCAGCACTCCCTCGGTACTGACTCTCTGACAATGCAGCACTCCCTCAGTACTGACCCTCCGACAGTGCAGCACTCCCTCAGTACTGACACTCTGACAGTGCAGCACTCCCTCAGTACTGACCCTCTGACAGTGCAGCACTCCCTCAGTACTGACCCTCTGACAATGCAGCACTCCCTCGGTACTGACTCTCTGACAATGCAGCACTCCCTCGGTACTGACTCTCTGACAATGCAGCACTCCCTCGGTACTGACTCTCTGACAATGCAGCACTCTTTCGGTACTGAATTGCCGACAGTGCAGCAGTCCCTTGGTACTGACCCTCCGACAGGGCAGCATTCTCTCAGTACTGATCATCTGCTAGTACTGGACAGTCCCAATACTGACCCTATGACAGTGCAGCACTCCATCCGTATTGACCCTCTGACAGTGCGGCACCCAATCAGTACTGATACTCCAACTGTGCAGCATTCCCTCGGTACTGACCCTCTGAGAGAGCAGCACTCCCTCGGTACTGACCCTCTGACAGTGCAGCTCCCTCAGTACTGACCCTCTGACAGTGCAGCACTCCCTCAGTACTGACACTCTGACAGTGCAGCACTTCCTCAGTACTGACCCTCTGACAGTGCAGCACTCCCTCAGTATTGACCCTCTGACAGTGCAGCACTCCCTCAGTACTGACCCTCTATAAGTGCAACACTCCATCAGTACTGACCCTCTGACAGTGCAGCACTCCCTCAGTACTGACCCTCAGAAAGTGCAGCACACCCTCAGTACTGAATCTCTGACAATGAAGCACTCCCTCGGTACTGACACTCTGACAGTGCAGCACTCCTTCGATGCTGACCCTCTGACAGTGCAGCACTCCCTCAGTACTGACCTTCTGACAGTGCAGCACTCCCTCGGTAATGACCCTCTGACAGTGCAGAACTCCCTCAGTACTGACCCTCTGACAGTGCAGCACTCCCTCAGTACTGACTCTCTGACAGTGCAGCTCTACCTCTGTACTGACCCTCTGATGTGCAGCACTCCCTCAGTGCTGACCCTCTGAAGTGCAGCACTCCCTCAGTACTTACCCTCTGACAATGCAGCACTCCCTCAGTACTGACCCTCTGACAGTGCAGCACTCCCTCGGTACTGACACTCTGACAGTGCTGCACTCCCTCAGTACTGACTCTCTGACAATGCAGCACTTGTTCGGTACTGACACTCCGATGGTGTTGAACTCCCTCAGTACTGACCCTCTAACTGTGCAGCATTCCCTCGGAACTGACCATCTGACAGGGCAACTCTCCATAATTATAATTACAATGCAGCACTCTCTCAGTGCTGACCTTCTGACAGTGCATCACTCCCTCATACAGAACCTCTGACAGTGCAGCAGTCCCTCAGTACTGACCCTCTAAAAGTGCATCACTCCCTCAATAATGACCCTCTGACAGGGCAGCACTCCCTCAGTACTGACCCTCTAACAGTGCATTACTCCCACAATACTGACCCTCTGACAGTGCAGCACTCCCTCAATATTGACCCTCTTAGTGCAGCACTCCCTCAGTATTGACCCTCTGACAGTGCAGCACTCCCTCAGTACTGACCCTCTATAAGTGCAACACTCCCTCAGTACTGACCCTCCGACAGTGCCGCACTCCCTCAGTACTGACCCTCGGACAATGCAGCACTTTCTCACTACTGATCCTCTGACAGTGCAGCACTCCCTCAGTACTGACCCTCCGACAGTGCCGCACTCCCTCAGTACTGACCTCTGACAGTGCAGCACTCCCTCGGTACTGATTCTCTGACAATGCAGCACTCCCTCAGTACTGACCCTCCGACAGTGCCGCACTCCCTCAGTACTGACTCTCTGACAGTGCAGCACTCCCTCGGTACTGATTCTCTGACAATGCAGCACTCCCTCAGTACTGACCCTCCGACAGTTCCGCACTCCCTCAGTACTGACCCTCTGACAATGCAGCACTTCCTCAGTACTGACCCACTGTCAATGCAGCACTCCCTCAGTACTGATCCTCTGAAAGAGCAGCACTCCCTCGGTACTGACACTCCGACAGTGCCGCACTCCCTCAGTACTGACTCTCTGACAGTGCAGCACTCCCTCGGTACTGATTCTCTGACAATGCAGCACTCCCTCAGTACTGACCCTCCGACAGTGCCGCACTCCCTCAGTACTGACCCTCTGACAGTGCAGCACTCCCTCGGTACTGATTCTCTGACAATGCAGCACTCCCTCAGTACTGACCCTCTGACAATGCAGCACTTCCTCAGTACTGACCCACTGTCAATGCAGCAGTCCCTCAGTACTGATCCTCTGAAAGAGCAGCACTCGCTCAGTACTGACCCTCTGACAGTGCAGCACTCCCTCAGTACTGACCCTCTGACAGTGCAGCACTCCCTCAGTACTGACCCTCTGACAGTGCAGCTTCCCTCAGTACTGACCCTCTGACAGTGCAGCACTCCCTCAGTACTGACCCTTTGACACTGCAGCACTCCCTCAGTACTGACCCTCTGACAGTGCAGCACTCCCTCAGTACTGGCACTCTGACAGTGCAGAACTCCCTCAGTACTGACCCTCTAACAGTGCAGCGCTCCCTCAGTACTGACCCTCTAACAGTGCATTACTCCCACAGTACTGTCCCTCTGACAGTGCAGCACTCCCTCAGTATTGACCCTCTGACAGTGCAGCACTCCCTCAGTATTGACCCTCTGACAGTGCAGCACTCCCTCAGTACTGACCCTCTATAAGTGCAACACTCCCTCAGTACTGACCCTCCGAAAATGCAGCACTTACTCACTACTGATCCTCTGACAGTGCAGCACTCCCTCAGTACTGACCCTCCGACAGTGCCGCACTCCCTCAGTACTGACCCTCTGACAATGCAGCACTTACTCACTACTGATCCTCTGACAGTGCAGCACTCCCTCAGTACTGACCCTCCGACAGTGCCGCATTCCCTCAGTAATGACCCTCTGACAATGCAGCACTAGCTCACTACTGATCCTCTGACAATGCAGCACTCCCTAAGTACTGACCCTCTGACAGTGCAGCACTCCCTCAGTACTGACCTCTGACAGTGCAGCACTCCCTCGGTACTGATTCTCTGACCATGCAGCACTCCCTCAGTACTGACCCTCTGACAGTGCCGCACTCCCTCAGTACTGACCCTCTGACAGTGCAGCACTCCCTCAGTACTGACCCTCTGACAGTGCAGAACTCACTCAGTACTGATCCTCTGACAGAGCAGCACTCGCTCAGTACTGACCCTCAGACAGTGCAGCACTCCCTCAGTACTGACCCTCTGACAGTGCAGCACTCACTCAGTACTGATCCTCTGACAGAGCAGCACTCCCTCAGTACTGACCCTCTGACAGTGCAGCACTCCCTCAGTACTGACCCTCTGACAGTGCAACACTTCCTCAGTACTGACCCTCTGATAGTGCATCACTCCCTCAGTACTGACCATCTGCAAGTGCAGCTCTCGCTCAGTACTGACCCTCTGACTGTGCAGCTCTCCCTCAGTACTGACACTCTGAAAGTGCAGCACTCGCTCAGTACTGACCCTCTGACAGTGCAGCACTCGCTCACTACTGACTCTCTGACAGAGCAGCTCTTGCTTATTACTGACCCTCTGACAGTGCAGCTCTACCTCAGTACGGACCCTCTGACAGTGTGGCACTCCCCCTGTACTGACTATATGACATTGCAGTACTCCCTCAGTACTGATCCTCCAACTTTGCAGCTTTCCCTCGGTACTGACCCTCTGCCAATGCAGCACTCCCTCAGTACTGACTCTCTGACAGTGCAGCATTCCCTCAGTACTGACACTCTGACAGTGCAGCACTCCCTCAGTACTGACCATCTGACAGTGCAGCATTCCCTATGTACTGACACTCTGACAGTGCAGCAATCCCTCAATACTGACCCTCTGACAGTGCAGTACTCCCTCAGTACTGACCCTCTGACAGTGCAGCACTCTCTCAGTACTGACCATCTGACAGTGCAGCACTCCCTCAGTACTGACCCTTTGACAGTGCAGCACTCCCTCAGTACTGACCATCTGACAGTGCAGCACTCCCTCAGTACTGACCCTCTGACAGTGCAGCACTCCCTCAGTACTGACCCTCTGACAGTGCAGCAATCCCTCAGCACTGACCCTCTGACAGTGCAGCACTCCCTCGGTACTGACACTCTGACAGTGCTGCACTCCTTCGATGCTGACCCTCTGACAGTACTGCACTCCCAAATTACTGATCCTCTGACAGTTCTGCGCTCCCTGTTACTGACCGTCTGACAGTGCAGCACTCCCTCAGTCATGAACCTCTGACAGTGCAGCACACCCTCAGTACTGACCTTCTGACAGTGCAGCACTCCCTCAGTACTGACCCTCTGACAGTGCAGCACTTCCTCATTCCTGACCCTCTGACAGTGCAGCACTCCTTCAGTACTGGCCCTATGAGAGTGCTGCACGCCCTTAATACCGACACTTTACAGTGCATCACTCCCTAAGTACTGACCCTCTGACAGTGCAGCACTCCCTCAGTACTGACTCTCTAACAGTGCAGCAGTCCCTCAGTACTGACCCTCCAACAGTGCATCACTCCCTCAATTCTGACCCTCTGACAGTGCAGCACTCCCTCAGTATTGACTCTCTGACAGTGCAGAGTTCCCTCAGTACTGACCCTCTGACAGTGCAGCACTCCCTCAGTACTGACCCTCTGACAGTGCAGCAAGCCCACAGTACTGACCCTCTAACAGTGCATTACTCCCACAATACTGACCCTCTGACTGTGCAGAGCTCCCTCAGTACTGATCCTCTGACAGAGCAGCACTCGCTCAGTACTGACCCTCTGACAGTGCAGCACTCCCTCAGTACTGACCCTCTGACAGTGCAGCACTCCCTCAGTACTGACCCTCTGACAGTGCAGCACTCCCTCAGTACTGACCCTCTGACAGTGCAGCCTGCCTCAGTACTGACCCTCTGACAGTGCAGCACTCCCTCAGTACTGACCCTTTGACACTGCAGCACTCCCTCAGTACTGACCCTTTGACACTGCAGCACTCCCTCAGTAATGGCACTCTGACAGTGCAGCACTCCCTCAGTACTGACCCTCTGACAGTGCAGCTTCCCTCAGTACTGACCCTCTGACAGTGCAGCACTCCCTCAGTATTGACCCTCTGACAGTGCAGCACTCCCTCAGTACTGACCCTCTATAAGTGCAACACTCCCTCAGTACTGACCCTCCGACAATGCAGCACTTACTCACTACTGATCCTCTGACAGTGCAGCACTCCCTCAGTACTGACCCTCCGACAGTGCCGCACTCCCTCAGTACTGACCCTCTGACAATGCAGCACTTACTCACTACTGATCCTCTGACAGTGCAGCACTCCCTCAGTACTGACCCTCCGACAGTGCCGCATTCCCTCAGTAATGACCCTCTGACAATGCAGCACTTGCTCACTACTGATCCTCTGACAATGCAGCACTCCCTAAGTACTGACCCTCTGACAGTGCAGCACTCCCTCAGTACTGACCTCTGACAGTGCAGCACTCCCTCGGTACTGATTCTCTGACCATGCAGCACTCCCTCAGTACTGACCCTCTGACAGTGCCGCACTCCCTCAGTACTGACCCTCTGACAGTGCAGCACTCCCTCAGTCCTGACCCTCTGACAGTGCAGAACTCACTCAGTACTGATCCTCTGACAGAGCAGCACTCGCTCAGTACTGACCCTCAGACAGTGCAGCACTCCCTCAGTACTGACCCTCTGACAGTGCAGCACTCACTCAGTACTGATCCTCTGACAGAGCAGCACTCCCTCAGTACTGACCCTCTGACAGTGCAGCACTCCCTCAGTACTGACCCTCTGACAGTGCAACACTCCCTCAGTACTGACCCTCTGACAGTGCAACACTTCCTCAGTACTGACCCTCTGACAGTGCAGCACTCCCTCAGTACTGACCCTCTGACAGTGCAACACTTCCTCAGTACTGACCCTCTGATAGTGCATCACTCCCTCAGTACTGACCATCTGCAAGTGCAGCTCTCGCTCAGTACTGACCCTCTGACTGTGCAGCTCTCCCTCAGTACTGACACTCTGAAAGTGCAGCACTCGCTCAGTACTGACCCTCTGACAGTGCAGCACTCGCTCACTACTGACTCTCTGACAGAGCAGCTCTTGCTTATTACTGACCCTCTGACAGTGCAGCTCTACCTCAGTACGGACCCTCTGACAGTGCGGCACTACCCCTGTACTGACTATATGACATTGCAGTACTCCCTCAGTACTGATCCTCCAACTTTGCAGCTTTCCCTCGGTACTGACCCTCTGCCAATGCAGCACTCCCTCAGTACTGACTCTCTGACAGTGCAGCATTCCCTCAGTACTGACACTCTGACAGTGCAGCACTCCCTCAGTACTGACCATCTGACAGTGCAGCATTCCCTATGTACTGACACTCTGACAGTGCAGCAATCCCTCAATACTGACCCTCTGACAGTGCAGTACTCCCTCAGTACTGACCCTCTGACAGTGCAGCACTCTCTCAGTACTGACCATCTGACAGTGCAGCACTCCCTCAGTACTGACCCTTTGACAGTGCAGCACTCCCTCAGTACTGACCATCTGACAGTGCAGCACTCCCTCAGTACTGACCCTCTGACAGTGCAGCACTCCCTCAGTACTGACCCTCTGACAGTGCAGCAATCCCTCAGCACTGACCCTCTGACAGTGCAGCACTCCCTCGGTACTGACACTCTGACAGTGCTGCACTCCTTCGATGCTGACCCTCTGACAGTACTGCACTCCCAAATTACTGATCCTCTGACAGTTCTGCGCTCCCTGTTACTGACCCTCTGACAGTGCAGCACACCCTCAGTACTGACCTTCTGACAGTGCAGCACTCCCTCAGTACTGACCCTCTGACAGTGCAGCACTCCCTCATTACTGACCCTCTGACAGTGCAGCATTCCCTCAGTACTGACACTCTGACAGTGCAGCACTCCCTCAGTACTGACCATCTGACAGTGCAGCATTCCCTATGTACTGACACTCTGACAGTGCAGCAATCCCTCAATACTGACCCTCTGACAGTGCAGTACTCCCTCAGTACTGACCCTCTGACAGTGCAGCACTCTCTCAGTACTGACCATCTGACAGTGCAGCACTGCCTCAGTACTGACCCTTTGACAGTGCAGCACTCCCTCAGTACTGACCATCTGACAGTGCAGCACTCCCTCAGTACTGACCCTCTGACAGTGCAGCACTCCCTCAGTACTGACCCTCTGACAGTGCAGCAATCCCTCAGCACTGACCCTCTGACAGTGCAGCACTCCCTCGGTACTGACACTCTGACAGTGCTGCACTCCTTCGATGCTGACCCTCTGACAGTACTGCAGTCCCAAATTACTGTTCCTCTGACAGTTCTGCGCTCCCTGTTACTGACCTTCTGACAGCTCATCACTCCCTCAGTACTGACCCTCTGACAGTGCAGCACTCCCTCAGTACTGACCATCTGACAGTGCAGCACTCCCTCAGTACTGACCCTCTGACAGTGCAGCACTCCCTCAGTACTGACCCTCTGACAGTGCAGCACTCCCTCATACTGACCCTCTGACAGTGCAGAGCTCCCTCAGTACTGACCCTCTGACAGTGCAGCACTCCCTCAGTACTGACCTCTGACAGTGCAGCACTCCTCAGTACTGACCCTCTGACAGTGCAGCACTCCCTCAGTACTGACCCTCTGACAGTGCAGCACTCCCTCAGTACTGACCCTCTGACAGTGCAGCCTGCCTCAGTACTGACCCTCTGACAGTGCAGCACTCCCTCAGTACTGACCCTCTGACAGTGCAGCACTCCCTCAGTACTGACCCTCTGACAGTGCAGCACTCCCTCAGTACTGACCCTCTGACAGTGCAGCACTCCCTCAGTACTGACCCTCTGACAGTGCAGCACTCCCTCAGTACTGACCCTCTGACAGTGCAGCACTCCCTCAGTACTGACCCTCTGACAGTGCAGCACTCCCTCAGTACTGACCCTAAGACAGTGCAGCACTCCCTCAGTACTGACCCTCTGACAGTGCAGCACTCCCTCAGTACTGACCCTCTGACAGTGCAGCACTCCCTCAGTACTGACCCTCTGACAGTGCAGCGCTCCCTCAGTACTGACCCTCTGACAGTGCAGCACTCCCTCAGTACTGACCCTCTGACAGTGCAAGACTCCCTCAGTACTGACCCTCTGACAGTGCAGCACTCCCTCAGTACTGACCCTCTGACAGTGCAGCATTCCCTCAGTACTGACCCTCCAACAGTGCAGCACTCCCTCAGTACTGACCCTCTGACAGAGCAGCACTCCTCAGTACTGACCCTCTGACAGTGCAGCACTCCCTCAGTACTGACCCTCTGACAGTGCAGCACTCCCTCAGTACTGACCCTCTGACAATGCAGCACTTACTCACTACTGATCCTCTGACAGTGCAGCACTCCCTCAGTACTGACCCTCCGACAGTGCCGCACTCCCTCAGTACTGACCCTCTGACAATGCAGCACTTACTCACTACTGATCCTCTGACAGTGCAGCACTCCCTCAGTACTGACCCTCCGACAGTGCCGCATTCCCTCAGTAATGACCCTCTGACAATGCAGCACTTGCTCACTACTGATCCTCTGACAATGCAGCACTCCCTAAGTACTGACCCTCTGACAATGCAGCACTCCCTCAGTACTGACCTCTGACAGTGCAGCACTCCCTCGTACTGATTCTCTGACCATGCAGCACTCCCTCAGTACTGACCCTCTGACAGTGCCGCACTCCCTCAGTACTGACCCTCTGACAGTGCAGCATTCCCTCAGTACTGACCCTCTGACAGTGCAGAACTCACTCAGTACTGATCCTCTGACAGAGCAGCACTCGCTCAGTACTGACCCTCAGACAGTGCAGCACTCCCTCAGTACTGACCCTCTGACAGTGCAGCACTCACTCAGTACTGATCCTCTGACAGAGCAGCACTCCCTCAGTACTGACCCTCTGACAGTGCAGCACTCCCTCAGTACTGACCCTCTGACAGTGCAACACTTCCTCAGTACTGACCCTCTGATAGTGCATCACTCCCTCAGTACTGACCATCTGCAAGTGCAGCTCTCGCTCAGTACTGACCCTCTGACTGTGCAGCTCTCCCTCAGTACTGACACTCTGAAAGTGCAGCACTCGCTCAGTACTGACCCTCTGACAGTGCAGCACTCGCTCACTACTGACTCTCTGACAGAGCAGCTCTTGCTTATTACTGACCCTCTGACAGTGCAGCTCTACCTCAGTACGGACCCTCTGACAGTGCGGCACTCCCCCTGTACTGACTATATGACATTGCAGTACTCCCTCAGTACTGATCCTCCAACTTTGCAGCTTTCCCTCGGTACTGACCCTCTGCCAATGCAGCACTCCCTCAGTACTGACTCTCTGACAGTGCAGCATTCCCTCAGTACTGACACTCTGACAGTGCAGCACTCCCTCAGTACTGACCATCTGACAGTGCAGCATTCCCTATGTACTGACACTCTGACAGTGCAGCAATCCCTCAATACTGACCCTCTGACAGTGCAGTACTCCCTCAGTACTGACCCTCTGACAGTGCAGCACTCTCTCAGTACTGACCATCTGACAGTGCAGCACTCCCTCAGTACTGACCCTTTGACAGTGCAGCACTCCCTCAGTACTGACCATCTGACAGTGCAGCACTCCCTCAGTACTGACCCTCTGACAGTGCAGCACTCCCTCAGTACTGACCCTCTGACAGTGCAGCAATCCCTCAGCACTGACCCTCTGACAGTGCAGCACTCCCTCGGTACTGACACTCTGACAGTGCTGCACTCCCTCAGTACTGACCCTCTGACAGTGCAGCTCTCCCTCAGTACTGACCCTCTGACAGTGCAGCAATCCCTCAGCACTGACCCTCTGACAGTGCAACACTCCCTCAGTACTGAATCTCTGACAATGCAGCACTCCCTCGGTACTGACACTCTGACAGTGCTGCACTCCTTCGATGCTGACCCTCTGACAGTACTGCACTCCCAAATTACTGATCCTCTGACAGTTCTGCGCTCCCTGTTACTGACCCTCTGACAGTGCAGCACACCCTCAGTACTGACCTTCTGACAGTGCAGCACTCCCTCAGTACTGACCCTCTGACAGTGCAGCACTCCCTCATTACTGACCCTCTGACAGTGCAGCACTCCTTCAGTACTGGCCCTATGACAGTGCTGCACGCCCTTAATACCGACACTTTACAGTGCATTACTCCCTAAGTACTGACCCTCTGACAGTGCAGCACTCCCACAGTACTGACTCTATAACAGTGCAGCAGTCCCTCAGTACTGACCCTCCAACAGTGCATCACTCCCTCAATTCTGACCCTCTGACAGTGCAGCACTCCCTCAGTATTGACTCTCTGACAGTGCAGAGTTCCCTCAGTACTGACCCTCTGACAGTGCAGCACTCCCTCAGTACTGACCCTCTGACAGTGCAGCACGCCCACAGTACTGACCCTCTAACAGTGCATTACTCCCACAATACTGACCCTCTGACTGTGCAGAGCTCCCTCAGTACTGATCCTCTGACAGAGCAGCACTCGCTCAGTACTGACCCTCTGACAGTGCAGCACTCCCTCAGTACTGACCCTCTGACAGTGCAGCACTCCCTCAGTACTGACCCTCTGACAGTGCAGCCTGCCTCAGTACTGACCCTCTGACAGTGCAGCACTCCCTCAGTACTGACCCTTTGACACTGCAGCACTCCCTCAGTACTGACCCTTTGACACTGCAGCACTCCCTCAGTAATGGCACTCTGACAGTGCAGCACTCCCTCAGTACTGACCCTCTGACAGTGCAGCTCTCCCTCAGTACTGACCCTCTAACAGTGCATTACTCCCACAATACTGACCCACTGACAGTGCAGCACTCCCTCAGTATTGACCCTCTGACAGTGCAGCACTCCCTCAGTATTAACCCTCTGACAGTGCAGCACTCCCTCAGTACTGACCCTCTATAAGTGCAACACTCCCTCAGTACTGACCCTCCGGCAATGCAGCACTTACTCACTACTGATCCTCTGACAGTGCAGCACTCCCTCAGTACTGACCCTCCGACAGTGCCGCACTCCCTCAGTACTGACCCTCTGACAATGCAGCACTTACTCACTACTGATCCTCTGACAGTGCAGCACTCCCTCAGTACTGACCCTCCGACACTGCCCCACTCCCTCAGTACTGACCCTCTGACAATGCAGCACTTTCTCAATACTGATCCTCTGACAATGCAGCACTCCCTAAGTACTGACCCTCTGACAGTGCTGCACTCCCTCAGTACTGACCTCTGACAGTGCAGCACTCCCTCGGTACTGATTCTCTGACAATGCAGCACTCCCTCAGTACTGACCCTCTGACAGTGTCGCCTTCCCTCAGTACTGTCCCTCTGACAGTGCAGCACTCCCTCAGTACTGACCCTCTGACAGTGCAGCACTCCCTCAGTACTGACCCTCTGACAGTGCAGCACTCCCTCAGTACTGACCCTCTGACAGTGCAGCTTCCCTCAGTACTGACCCTCTGACAGTGCAGCACTCCCTCAGTACTGACCCTTTGACAGTGCAGCACTCCCTCAGTACTGACCCTCTGACAGTGCAGCACTCCCTCAGTACTGACCCTCTGACAGTGCAGCTTCCCTCAGTACTGACCCTCTGACAGTGCAGCACGCCCTCAGTGCTGACCCTCCATAAGTGCAGCACTCCATCAGTACTTACCCTCTGACAGTGCAGCACTCCCTCAGTACTGACCCTCTGACAGTGCAGCACTCCCTCAGTAGTGACCCCCTGTCAGTGCAGCACTCCCTCAGTACTGACCCTCTGACAGTGCAGCACTCCCTCAGTACTGACCCTCTGACAGTGCAGCACTCCCTCAGTACTGACCCTCTGACAGTGCAGCACTCCCTCAGTACTGACCCTCTGAGAGTGCAGCACTCCCTCAGTACTGACCCTCTGTCAGTGCAGCCCTCCCTCAGTACTGACCCTCTGACAGTGCAGCACTCCCTCAGTACTGACCCTCTGTCACTGCAGCACTCACTCAGTACTGACCCTCTGACAGTGCGGCACTCCCTCAGTACTGACCCGCTGACAGTGCAGCAATCCCTCAGTACTGACCATCCTACAGTGCAGCACTCCCTCAGTACTGACCCTCTGAGAGTGCTGCACTCCCTCAGTACTGACCCTCTGACAGTGCTGCACTACCTCTGTACTGACCCTCTGACAGTGCAACACTTCCTCAGTACTGACCCTCTGATAGTGCATCACTCCCTCAGTACTGACCATCTGCAAGTGCAGCTCTCGCTCAGTACTGACCCTCTGACTGTGCAGCTCTCCCTCAGTACTGACCCTCTGACAGTGCAGCACTCCCTCAGTACTGACCCTCTGACAGTGCAGCACTCCCTCAGTACTGACCTTCTGACAGTGCAGCACTCCCTCAGTACTGACCCTCTGACAGTGCAGCACTCCCTCATTACTGACCCTCTGACAGTGCAGCACTCCCTCAGTACTGGCCCTATGATAGTGCTGCACGCCCTTAATACCGACCCTTTACAGTGCATCACTCCCTAAGTACTGACCCTCTGACAGTGCAGCACTCCCTCAGTACTGACTCTCTAACAGTGCAGCAGTCCCTCAGTACTGACCCTCCAACAGTGCATCAATCCCTCAATTCTGACCCTCTGACAGTGCAGCACTCCCTCAGTATTGACTCTCTGACAGTGCAGAGCTCCCTCAGTACTGACCCTCTGACAGTGCAGCACTCCCTCAGTACTGACCTTCTGACAGTGCAGCACTCCCTCAGTACTGACCCTCTGACAGTGCAGCACTCCCTCAGTACTGACCCTCTGACAGTGCAGCACTCCCTCAGTACTGACCCTCTGACAGTGCAGCACGCCCGCAGTACTGACCCTCTAACAGTGCCTTACTCCCACAATACTGACCCTCTGACTGTGCAGAGCTCCCTCAGTACTAACCCTCTGACAGTGCAGCACGCCCTCTGTACTGACCCTCTGACAGTGCAGCACTCCCTCAGTATTGACCCTCTGACAGTGCAGCACTCCCTCAGTACTGAACCTCTATAAGTGCAACACTCCCTCTGTACTGACCCTCCGACAGTGCCGCACTCCCTCAGTACTGACCCTCTGACAATGCAGCACTTCCTCACTACAATCCTCTGACAGTGCAGCAAACCCTCGGTAATGACTCTCGGACAATGCAGATTGCCCGAGGTACTGATTCTCTGACAATGCAGCACTTCCTCAGTACTGACCATCTGAGAGTGCAGCTCTCCCTCAGTACTGACCTCTAACAGTGCAGCACTCCCTCGGTATTGACTCTCTGACAGTGCAGAGCTCCCTCAGTACTGACTCTCTGACAGTGCAGCACTCCCTCGGTACTGATCCTTTGACAGTGCTGCACTCTCTAAGTACTGACCTCTGACAGTGCAGCACTCCCTCGGTACTGACTCTCTGACAGTGAAGCACGCCCTCAGTACTGACCCTCTGTCAGTGCAGCACTCCCTCAGTACTGACCCTCTGACACTGCAGCACTCCCTCAGTACTGACCCTTTGACACTGCAGCACTCCCTCAGTAATGGCACTCTGACAGTGCAGCACTCCCTCAGTACTGACCCTCTGACAGTGCAGCTCTCCCTCAGTACTGACCCTCTAACAGTGCATTACTCCCACAATACTGACCCACTGACAGTGCAGCACTCCCTCAGTATTGACCCTCTGACAGTGCAGCACTCCCTCAGTATTAACCCTCTGACAGTGCAGCACTCCCTCAGTACTGACCCTCTATAAGTGCAACACTCCCTCAGTACTGACCCTCCGACAATGCAGCACTTACTCACTACTGATCCTCTGACAGTGCAGCACTCCCTCAGTACTGACCCTCCGACAGTGCCGCACTCCCTCAGTACTGACCCTCTGACAATGCAGCACTTACTCACTACTGATCCTCTGACAGTGCAGCACTCCCTCAGTACTGACCCTCCGACACTGCCCCACTCCCTCAGTACTGACCCTCTGACAATGCAGCACTTTCTCAATACTGATCCTCTGACAATGCAGCACTCCCTAAGTACTGACCCTCTGACAGTGCTGCACTCCCTCAGTACTGACCTCTGACAGTGCAGCACTCCCTCGGTACTGATTCTCTGACAATGCAGCACTCCCTCAGTACTGACCCTCTGACAGTGCCGCACTCCCTCAGTACTGTCCCTCTGACAGTGCAGCACTCCCTCAGTACTGACCCTCTGACAGTGCAGCACTCCCTCAGTACTGACCCTCTGACAGTGCAGCACTCCATCAGTACTGACCCTCTGACAGTGCAGCTTCCCTCAGTACTGACCCTCTGACAGTGCAGCACTCCCTCAGTACTGACCCTTTGACAGTGCAGCACTCCCTCAGTACTGACCCTCTGACAGTGCAGCACTCCCTCAGTACTGACCCTCTGACAGTGCAGCTTCCCTCAGTACTGACCCTCTGACAGTGCAGCACGCCCTCAGTGCTGACCCTCCATAAGTGCAGCACTCCATCAGTACTGACCCTCTGACAGTGCAGCACTCCCTCAGTACTGACCCTCTGACAGTGCAGCACTCCCTCAGTACTGACCCCCTGTCAGTGCAGCACTCCCTCAGTACTGACCGTCTGACAGTGCGGCACTCCCTCAGTACTGACCATCCTACAGTGCAGCACACCCTCAGTACTGACACTCTATAAGTGCAGCACTCCATCAGTACTGACCCTCTGACAGTGCAGCACTCCCTCAGTACTGACCCTCTGACAGTGCAGCACTCCCTCAGTACTGACCCTCTGACAGTGCAGCACTCCCTCAGTACTGACCCTCTGAGAGTGCAGCACTCCCTCAGTACTGACCCTCTGTCAGTGCAGCCCTCCCTCAGTACTGACCCTCTGACAGTGCAGCACTCCCTCAGTACTGACCCTCTGTCACTGCAGCACTCACTCAGTACTGACCCTCTGACAGTGCGGCACTCCCTCAGTACTGACCCTCTGACAGTGCAGCAATCCCTCAGTACTGACCATCCTACAGTGCAGCACTCCCTCAGTACTGACCCTCTGAGAGTGCTGCACTCCCTCAGTACTGACCCTCTGACAGTGCTGCACTACCTCTGTACTGACCCTCTGACAGTGCAACACTTCCTCAGTACTGACCCTCTGATAGTGCATCACTCCCTCAGTACTGACCATCTGCAAGTGCAGCTCTCGCTCAGTACTGACCCTCTGACTGTGCAGCTCTCCCTCAGTACTGACCCTCTGACAGTGCAGCACTCCCTCAGTACTGACCCTCTGACAGTGCAGCACACCCTCAGTACTGACCTTCTGACAATGCAGCACTCCCTCAGTACTGACCCTCTGACAGTGCAGCACTCCCTCATTACTGACCCTCTGACAGTGCAGCACTCCCTCAGTACTGGCCCTATGATAGTGCTGCACGCCCTTAATACCGACCCTTTACAGTGCATCACTCCCTAAGTACTGACCCTCTGACAGTGCAGCACTCCCTCAGTACTGACTCTCTAACAGTGCAGCACTCCCTCAGTACTGACCCTCCAACAGTGCATCAATCCCTCAATTCTGACCCTCTGACAGTGCAGCACTCCCTCAGTATTGACTCTCTGACAGTGCAGAGCTCCCTCAGTACTGACCCTCTGACAGTGCAGCACTCCCTCAGTACTGACCCTCTGACAGTGCAGCACGCCCGCAGTACTGACCCTCTAACAGTGCCTTACTCCCACAATACTGACCCTCTGACTGTGCAGAGCTCCCTCAGTACTAACCCTCTGACAGTGCAGCACGCCCTCTGTACTGACCCTCTGACAGTGCAGCACTCCCTCAGTATTGACCCTCTGACAGTGCAGCACTCCCTCAGTACTGAACCTCTATAAGTGCAACACTCCCTCAGTGCTGACCCTCCGACAGTGCCGCACTCCCTCAGTACTGACCCTCTGACAATGCAGCACTTCCTCACTACTGATCCTCTGACAGTGCAGCAAACCCTCGGTAATGACTCTCGGACAATGCAGATCCCCCGAGGTACTGATTCTCTGACAATGCAGCACTCCCTCAGTACTGACCATCTGAGAGTGCAGCTCTCCCTCAGTACTGACCCTCTGACAGTGCAGCACTCCCTCGGTATTGACTCTCTGACAGTGCAGAGCTCCCTCAGTACTGACCCTCTGACAGTGCAGCACTCCCTCGGTACTGATCCTTTGACAGTGCTGCACTCTCTAAGTACTGACCTCTGACAGTGCAGCACTCCCTCGGTACTGACTCTCTGACAGTGAAGCACGCCCTCAGTACTGACCCTCTGTCAGTGCAGCACTCCCTCAGTACTGACCCTCTGACAGTGCAGCACTCCCTCAGTACTGAATATCTCACAGTGCAGCACTCCCTCAGTACTGACCCTCTGTCAGTGCAGCACTCCGTCAGTACTGACCCTCTATAATTGCAGCACTCCCTCAGTACTGACCCTCTGACAGTGCAGCACTCCCTCAGTACTGACCATCTGATTTTGCAGCACGCCCTCAGTATTGACCCTCTAACATTGCATCACTCCCTCAGTACTGACCATCTGACAGTGCAGGTCTCCCTCAGTACTGACCCTCTGACATTGTTGCACTCCCTCAGTACTCCCCTCTGACAGTGCTGCACTCCCTCAGTACTGACCATACTACAGTGCAGCATTCCCTCAGTACTGACCCTCTGAGAGTGCTGCACTCCCTCAGTACTGACCCTCTGACAGTGCAGCACTCCCTCAGTACTGACCCTCTGACAGTGCAACACTTCCTCAGTACTGACCCTCTGACAGTGCATCACTCCCTCAGTACTGACTACATGCGAGTGCAGCTCTCGCTCAGTACAGACCCTCTGACTGTGCAGCACTCCCTCAGTACTGACACTCTGAAAGTGCAGCACTCGCTCAGTACTGACACTCTGAAAGTGCAGCACTCGCTCAGTACTGACTCTGTGACAGAGCAGCACTCGCTCAGTACTGACTCTCTGACTGAGCAGCTCTCGCTCAGTACTGACCCTCTGACAATGCAGCTCTACCTCAGTACTGACCCTCTGACAATGCAGCTCTACCTCAGTACTGACCCTCTGACAGTGCAGCTCTACCTCAGTACGGACCCTCTGACAGTGCGGCACTCCCCCTGTACTGACTATGCGACATTGCAGTACTCCCTCAGTACTGATCCTCCAACTTTGCAGCATTCCCTCGGTACTGACCCTCTGACAGTGCAGCATTCCCTCAGTACTGACACTCTGACAGTGCATCACTCCCTCAATACTGACACTCTGACAGTGCGGCACACCCTCAATACTGACCGTCTGACAGTGCAGCACTCCCTCAGTAATGACATTCTGACATTGCAGTACTCCCTCAGTACTGATCATCCAACTTTGCAGCACTGCCTCGGTACTGACCCTCTGACAGTGCAGCACTCCCTCAGTACTGACTCTCTGACAGTGCAGCACTCCCTCAGTACTGACCCTCTGACAGGGCAGCGCTCCATCATTATAATTCTTCTGACAATGCAGGACTCCCTCAGTACTGACCCTCTGACAGTGCAGCACTCCCTCAGTACTGACCCTCTGACAGTGCAGCACTCCCTCAGTACTGACCCTCTGACAGTGCAGCACTCCCTCAGTACTGACCCTCTGACAGTGCAGCACTCCCTCGGTACTGACCCTCTATAAGTGCAACACTCCCTCAGTACTGACCCTCGGACAATGCAGCACTTTCTCACTACTGATCCTCTGACAGTGCAGCACTCCCTCAGTACTGACCCTCCGACAGTGCCGCACTCCCTCAGTACTGACCTCTGACAGTGCAGCACTCCCTCGGTACTGATTCTCTGACAATGCAGCACTCCCTCAGTACTGACCCTCCGACAGTGCCGCACTCCCTCAGTACTGACTCTCTGACAGTGCAGCACTCCCTCGGTACTGATTCTCTGACAATGCAGCACTCCCTCAGTACTGACCCTCCGACAGTTCCGCACTCCCTCAGTACTGACCCTCTGACAATGCAGCACTTCCTCAGTACTGACCCACTGTCAATGCAGCACTCCCTCAGTACTGATCCTCTGAAAGAGCAGCACTCGCTCAGTACTGACCCTCTGACAGTGCAGCACTCCCTCAGTACTGACCCTCTGACAGTGCAGCACTCCCTCAGTACTGACCCTCTGACAGTGCAGCTTCCCTCAGTACTGACCCTCTGACAGTGCAGCACTCCCTCAGTACTGACCCTTTGACACTGCAGCACTCCCTCAGTACTGACCCTCTGACAGTGCAGCACTCCCTCAGTACTGGCACTCTGACAGTGCAGAACTCCCTCAGTACTGACCCTCTAACAGTGCAGCGCTCCCTCAGTACTGACCCTCTAACAGTGCATTACTCCCACAATACTGACCCTCTGACAGTGCAGCACTCCCTCAGTATTGACCCTCTGACAGTGCAGCACTCCCTCAATATTGACCCTCTGACAGTGCAGCACTCCCTCAGTACTGACCCTCTATAAGTGCAACACTCCCTCAGTACTGACCCTCCGACAATGCAGCACTTACTCACTACTGATCCTCTGACAGTGCAGCACTCCCTCAGTACTGACCCTCCGACAGTGCCGCACTCCCTCAGTACTGACCCTCTGACAATGCAGCACTTACTCACTACTGATCCTCTGACAGTGCAGCACTCCCTCAGTACTGACCCTCCGACAGTGCCGCATTCCCTCAGTAATGACCCTCTGACAATGCAGCACTTGCTCACTACTGATCCTCTGACAATGCAGCACTCCCTAAGTACTGACCCTCTGACAGTGCAGCACTCCCTCAGTACTGACCTCTGACAGTGCAGCACTCCCTCGGTACTGATTCTCTGACAGTGCAGCACTCCCTCAGTACTGACCCTCTGACAGTGCCGCACTCCCTCAGTACTGACCCTCTGACAGTGCAGCACTCCCTCAGTACTGACCCTCTGACAGTGCAGCACTCACTCAGTACTGATCCTCTGACAGAGCAGCACTCGCTCAGTACTGACCCTCTGACAGTGCAGAACTCCCTCTGTATTGACCTTCTGACAATGCAGCACTCCCTCAGTACTGACCCTCTGACAGTGCAGCACGCCCTCAGTGCTGACCCTCTATAAGTGCAGCACTCCATCAGTACTGACCCTCTGACAGTGCAGCACTCCCTCAGTACTGACCCTCTGACAGTGCAGCACTCCCTCAGTACTGACCCTCTGACAGTGCAACACTTCCTCAGTACTGACCCTCTGATAGTGCATCACTCCCTCAGTACTGACCATCTGCAAGTGCAGCTCTCGCTCAGTACTGACCCTCTGACTGTGCAGCTCTCCCTCAGTACTGACACTCTGAAAGTGCAGCACTTGCTCAGTACTGACCCTCTGACAGTGCAGCACTCGCTCACTACTGACTCTCTGACAGAGCAGCTCTTGCTTATTACTGACCCTCTGACAGTGCAGCTCTACCTCAGTACGGACCCTCTGACAGTGCGGCACTCCCCCTGTACTGACTATATGACATGGCAGTACTCCCTCAGTACTGATCCTCCAACTTTGCAGCTTTCCCTCGGTACTGACCCTCTGCCAATGCAGCACTCCCTCAGTACTGACTCTCTGACAGTGCAGCATTCCCTCAGTACTGACACTCTGACAGTGCAGCACTCCCTCAGTACTGACCATCTGACAGTGCAGCACTCCCTCAGTATTGACTCTCTGACAGTGCAGAGCTCCCTCAGTACTTACCCTCTGACAGTGCAGCACTCCCTCAGTACTGACCCTCTGACAGTGCAGCACTCCCTCTGTACTGACCCTCTGACAGTGCAGCACTCCCTCAGTATTGACCCTCTGACAGTGCAGCACTCCCTCAGTACTGAACCTCTATAAGTGCAACACTCCCTCAGTGCTGACCCTCCGACAGTGCCGCACTCCCTCAGTACTGACCCTCTGACAATGCAGCACTTCCTCACTACTGATCCTCTGACAGTGCAGCAAACCCTCGGTAATGACTCTCGGACAATGCAGATCCCCCGAGGTACTGATTCTCTGACAATGCAGCACTTCCTCAGTACTGACCATCTGAGAGTGCAGCTCTCCCTCAGTGCTGACCATCTGAGAGTGCAGCTCTCCCTCAGTACTGACCAACTGAGAGTGCAGCTCTCCCTCAGTACTGACCCTCTGACAGTGCAGCACTCCCTCGGTATTGACTCTCTGACAGTGCAGAGCTCCCTCAGTACTGACCCTCTGACAGTGCAGCACTCCCTCAGTACTGACCCTCTGACAGTGCAGCACTCCCTCGGTACTGACTCTCTGACAGTGAAGCACGCCCTCAGTACTGACCCTCTGTCAGTGCAGCACTCCCTCAGTACTGACCCTCTGACAGTGCAGCACTCCCTCAGTACTGAATATCTCACAGTGCAGCAGTCCCTTAGTACTGACCCTCTGTCAGTGCAGCACTCCCTCAGTACTGACCCTCTATAAGTGCAGCACTCCCTCAGTACTGACCCTCTGACAGTGCAGCACTCCCTCAGTACTGACCATCTGATTTTGCAGAACGCCCTCAGTATTGACCCTCTAACATTGCATCACTCCCTCAGTACTGACCATCTGACAGTGCAGGTCTCCCTCAGTACTGACCCTCTGACATTGTTGCACTCCCTCAGTACTCCCCTCTGACAGTGCTGCACTCCCTCAGTACTGACCATCCTACAGTGCAGCATTCCCTCAGTACTGACCCTCTGAGAGTGCTGCACTCCCTCAGTACTGACCCTCTGACAGTGCAGCACTCCCTCAGTACTGACCCTCTGACAGTGCAACACTTCCTCAGTACTGACCCTCTGATAGTGCATCACTCCCTCAGTACTGACTACATGCGAGTGCAGCTCTCGCTCAGTACAGACCCTCTGACTGTGCAGCACTCCCTCAGTACTGACACTCTGAAAGTGCAGCACTCGCTCAGTACTGACACTCTGACAGAGCAGCACTCGCTCAGTACTGACTCTCTGACTGAGCAGCTCTCGCTCAGTTCTGACCCTCTGACAATGCAGCTCTACCTCAGCACTGACTCTCTGACTGAGCAGCTCTCGCTCTGTACTGACCCTCTGACAATGCAGCTCTACCTCAGTACTGACCCTCTGACAGTGCAGCTCTACCTCAGTACGGACCCTCTGACAGTGCGGCACTCCCTCTGTACTGACTATGCGACATTGCAGTACTCCCTCAGTACTGATCCTCCAACTTTGCAGCATTCCCTCGGTACTGACCATCTGACAGTGCAGCATTCCCTCAGTACTGACACTCTGACAGTGCATCACTCCCTCAATACTGACACTCTGACAGTGCGGCACACCCTCAATACTGACCGTCTGACAGTGCAGCACTCCCTCAGTACTGACATTCTGACATTGCAGTACTCCCTCAGTACTGATCATCCAACTTTGCAGCACTGCCTCGGTACTGACCCTCTGACAGTGCAGCACTCCCTCAATACTGACTCTCTGACAGTGCAGCACTCCCTCAGTACTGACCCTCTGACAGGGCAGCGCTCCATCATTATAATTCTTCTGACAATGCAGTACTCCGTCAGTACTGACCCTCTGACAGTGCAGCACTCCCTCAGTACTGACCCTCTGACAGTGCAGCACTACCTCAGTACTGACCCTCTGACAGTGCAGCACTCCCTCGGTACTGACCCTCTATAAGTGCAACACTCCCTCAGTACTGACCCTCCGACAGTGCCGCACTCCCTCAGTACTGACCCTCGGACAATGCAGCACTTTCTCACTACTGATCCTCTGACAGTGCAGCACTCCCTCAGTACTGACCCTCCGACAGTGCCGCACTCCCTCAGTACTGACCTCTGACAGTGCAGCACTCCCTCGGTACTGATTCTCTGACAATGCAGCACTCCCTCAGTACTGACCCTCCGACAGTGCCGCACTCCCTCAGTACTGACCCTCTGACAGTGCAGCACTCCCTCGGTACTGATTCTCTGACAATGCAGCACTCCCTCAGTACTGACCCTCCGACAGTTCCGCACTCGCTCAGTACTGACCCTCTGACAGTGCAGCACTCCCTCAGTACTGACCCTATGACAGTGCAGCACTCCCTCAGTACTGACCCTCTGACAGTGCAGCACTCCCTCAACACTGACCCTCTGACAGTGCAGCACTCCCTCAGTACTGACCCTCTGACAGTGCAGCTTCCCTCTGTACTGACCCTCTGACAGTGCAGCACTCCCTCAGTACTGACCCTCTGACAGTGCAGCACTCCCTCAGTACTGACCCTCTGACAGTGCAGCACTCCCTCAGTACTGGCACTCTGACAGTGCAGAACTCCCTCAGTACTGACCCTCTAACAGTGCAGCGCTCCCTCAGTACTGACCCTCTAACAGTGCATTACTCCCACAATACTGACCCTCTGACAGTGCAGCACTCCCTCAGTATTGACCCTCTGACAGTGCAGCACTCCCTCAGTATTGACCCTCTGACAGTGCAGCACTCCCTCAGTACTGACCCTCTATAAGTGCAACACTCCCTCAGTACTGACCCTCCGACAATGCAGCACTTACTCACTACTGATCCTCTGACAGTGCAGCACTCCCTCAGTACTGACCCTCCGACTGTGCCGCACTCCCTCAGTACTGACCCTCTGACAATGCATCACTTACTCACTACTGATCCTCTGACAGTGCAGCACTCCCTCAGTACTGACCCTCCGACCGTGCCGCATTCCCTCAGTAATGACCCTCTGACAATGCAGCACTTGCTCACTACTGATCCTCTGACAATGCAGCACTCCCTAAGTACTGACCCTCTGACAGTGCAGCACTCCCTCAGTACTGACCTCTGACAGTGCAGCACTCCCTCGGTACTGATTCTCTGACAATGCAGCACTCCCTCAGTACTGACCCTCTGACAGTGCCGCACTCCCTCAGTACTGACCCTCTGACAGTGCAGCACTCCCTCAGTACTGACCCTCTAACAGTGCAGCACTCACTCAGTACTGATCCTCTGACAGAGCAGCACTCGCTCAGTACTGACCCTCTGACAGTGCAGAACTCCCTCTGTATTGACCTTCTGACAATGCAGCACTCCCTCAGTACTGACCCTCTGACAGTGCAGCACGCCCTCAGTGCTGACCCTCTATAAGTGCAGCACTCCATCAGTACTGACCCTCTGACAGTGCAGCACTCCCTCAGTACTGACCCTCTGACAGTGCAGCACTCCCTCAGTACTGACCCTCTGACAGTGCAACACTTCCTCAGTACTGACCCTCTGATAGTGCATCACTCCCTCAGTACTGACCATCTGCAAGTGCAGCTCTCGCTCAGTACTGACCCTCTGACTGTGCAGCTCTCCCTCAGTACTGACACTCTGAAAGTGCAGCACTCGCTCAGTACTGACTCTCTGACAGAGCAGCACTCCCTCAGTACTGACCCTCTGACAGTGCAGCACTCGCTCACTACTGACTCTCTGACAGAGCAGCTCTTGCTTATTACTGACCCTCTGACAGTGCAGCTCTACCTCAGTACGGACCCTCTGACAGTGCGGCACTCCCCCTGTACTGACTATATGACATTGCAGTACTCCCTCAGTACTGATCCTCCAACTTTGCAGCTTACCCTCGGTACTGACCCTCTGCCAATGCAGCACTCCCTCAGTACTGACTCTCTGACAGTGCAGCATTCCCTCAGTACTGACACTCTGACAGTGCAGCACTCCCTCAGTACTGACCATCTGACAGTGCAGCATTCCCTATGTACTGACACTCTGACAGTGCAGCAATCCCTCAGTACTGACCATCTGACAGTGCAGCACTCCCTCAGTACTGACCCTCTGACAGTGCAGCACTCCCTCAATACTGACCCTCTGACAGTGCAGTACTCCCTCAGTACTGACCCTCTGACAGTGCAGCACTCTCTCAGTACTGACCATCTGACAGTGCAGCACTCCCTCAGTACTGACCCTTTGACAGTGCAGCACTCCCTCAGTACTGACCATCTGACAGTGCAGCACTCCCTCAGTACTGACCCTCTGACAGTGCAGCACTCCCTCAGTACTGACCCTCTGACAGTGCAGCAATCCCTCAGCACTGACCCTCTGACAGTGCAGCACTCCCTCGGTACTGACACTCTGACAGTGCTGCACTCCTTCGATGCTGACAGTACTGCACTCCCAAATTACTGATCCTCTGACAGTTCTGCGCTCCCTGTTACTGACCGTCTGACAGTGCAGCACTCCCTCGGTCATGAACCTCTGACAGTGCAGCACACCCTCAGTACTGACCTTCTGACAGTGCTGCACTCCCTCAGTACTGACCCTCTGACAGTGCAGCACTCCCTCATTACTGACCCTCTGACAGTGCAGCACTCCCTCAGTACTGGCCCTATGACAGTGCTGCACGCCCTTAATACCGACACTTTACAGTGCATCACTCCCTAAGTTCTGACCCTCTGACAGTGCAGCACTCCCTCAGTACTGACTCTCTAACAGTGCAGCAGTCCCTCAGTACTGACCCTCCAACAGTGCATCACTCCCTCAATTCTGACCCTCTGACAGTGCAGCACTCCCTCGGTACTGATCCTTTGACAGTGCTGCACTCTCTGAGTACTGACCTCTGACAGTGCAGCACTCCCTCGGTACTGACTCTCTGACAGTGAAGCACGCCCTCAGTACTGACCCTCTGACAGTGCAGCACTCCCTCAGTACTGAATATCTCACAGTGCAGCACTCCCTCAGTACTGACCCTCTGTCAGTGCAGCACTCCCTCAGTACTGACCCTCTATAAGTGCAGCACTCCCTCAGTACTGACCCTCTGACAGTGCAGCACTCCCTCAGTACTGACCATCTGATTTTGCAGCACGCCCTCAGTATTGACCCTCTAACATTGCATCACTCCCTCAGTACTGACCATCTGACAGTGCAGGTCTCCCTCAGTACTGACCCTCTGACATTGTTGCACTCCCTCAGTACTCCCCTCTGACAGTGCTGCACTCCCTCAGTACTGACCATCCTACAGTGCAGCATTCCCTCAGTACTGACCCTCTGAGAGTGCTGCACTCCCTCAGTACTGACCCTCTGACAGTGCAGCACTCCCTCAGTACTGACCCTCTGACAGTGCAACACTTCCTCAGTACTGACCCTCTGATAGTGCATCACCTCCTCAGTACTGACTACATGCGAGTGCAGCTCTCGCTCAGTACAGACCCTCTGACTGTGCAGCACTCCCTCAGTACTGACACTCTGAAAGTGCAGCACTCGCTCAGTACTGACTCTGTGACAGAGCAGCACTCGCTCAGTACTGACTCTCTGACTGAGCAGCTCTCGCTCAGTACTGACCCTCTGACAATGCAGCTCTACCTCAGCACTGACTCTCTGACTGAGCAGCTCTCGCTCTGTACTGACCCTCTGACAATGCAGCTCTACCTCAGTACTGACCCTCTGACAGTGCAGCTCTACCTCAGTACGGACCCTCTGACAGTGCGGCACTCCCCCTGTACTGACTATGCGACATTGCAGTACTCCCTCAGTACTGATCCTCCAACTTTGCAGCATTCCCTCGGTACTGACCCTCTGACAGTGCAGCATTCCCTCAGTACTGACACTCTGACAGTGCATCACTCCCTCAATACTGACACTCTGACAGTGCGGCACACCCTCAATACTGACCGTCTGACAGTGCAGCACTCCCTCAGTACTGACATTCTGACATTGCAGTACTCCCTCAGTACTGATCATCCAACTTTGCAGCACTGCCTCGGTACTGACCCTCTGACAGTGCAGCACTCCCTCAATACTGACTCTCTGACAGTGCAGCACTCCCTCAGTACTGACCCTCTGACAGGGCAGCGCTCCATCATTATAATTCTTCTGACAATGCAGGACTCCGTCAGTACTGACCCTCTGACAGTGCAGCACTCCCTCAGTACTGACCCTCTGACAGTGCAGCACTCCCTCAGTACTGACCCTCTGACAGTGCAGCACTCCCTCAGTACTGACCCTCTGACAGTGCAGCACTACCTCAGTACTGACCCTCTGACAGTGCAGCACTCCCTCGGTACTGACCCTCTGAGAGTGCAGCACTCCCTCAGTACTGACCCTCTGACAGTGCAGCACTCCCTCAGTACTGACCCTCTGACAGTGCAGCACACCCTTAGTACTGACCCTCTAACAGTGCTGCACTCCCAAATTACTGACCCTCTGACAGTGTAGCACTCCCTCGGCACTTCCTCGGTACTGACACTCTGACAGTACAGCGTTCGCTCGGTACTGACCCTCTCAAAGTCCAGCGCACCCTTGTTACTGAACCTCGGACAGTGCAGCACTACCTCTGTACTGACCCTCTGACAGTGCAGCACTCCCTCAGTATTGACCCTCTGATAGTGCAGCACTCCCTCAGTATTGACCCTCTGAAAATGCAGCACTCCATCAGTGCTGACCTTCTGACACTGCAGCACTCCCTCAGTACTGACCGTCTGACAGAGCAGCAATCGCTCAGTACTGACCCTCTGACAGTGCAGCACTCCATCCGTACTGACCCTCTGACACTGCGGCACTCCCTCAGTACTGACCTTCTGACAGTGCGGTACTCCCTCAATACATTGCAGTACACCCTCAGTTAAGATCCTCCAACTGTTCAGCATTCCCTCGGTACTGACCCTCTGTCAGTGCAGCACTCCCTCGGTACTGACACTATGACAATGCAGCACTCCCTCGGTACTGACACTCCGACAGTGCTGCACTCCCTCAGTACTGACTCTCTGACAATGCAGCACTTGTTCGGTACTGACACTCCGACGGTGTTGAACTCCCTCAGTACTGACCCTCCAACTGTGCAGCATTTCCTGGGTACTGAGCATCTGACAGGGCAACCCTCCATAATTATAATTGTTCTGACAATCCAGGACTCCCTCAGTGCTGACCTTCTGACAGTGCATCACTCCCTCAATACTGACCCTCTGACAGTGCAGCGCTCCCTCAGTACTGACCCTCTGACATGCAGCACTCCCTCAGTAGTGACCCTCTGACAGTGCAGCACTCCTTCAGTACTGACCCTCTGACAGTGCAGCACTCCCTCAGTACTGACCCTCTGACAGGGGAGCACGCCCTCAGTATTGATCCTCTGACAATTCAGCACTCCCTCCGTGCTGACCCTCTGACAGTGCAGCACTCCCTCAGTACTGACCCTCTGACAGTGCAGCACGCCCTCAGTACTGACCCTCTGAGAGTGCAGCACTCCCTCAGTACTGACCTTCTGACAGTGCATCACTCCCTCAATACTGACCCTGTGACAGTGCAGCACGCCCTCAGTACTGACCCTCTGACAGTGCAGCTCTCCCTCAGTACTGACCCTCTGACAGTGCATCACTCCCTCAGTGCTGACCCTCTGACTGAGTAGCACTCCCCCCATACTGATACTCTGCCAGGGCTGCCCTCCCTCGGTACTGACCTCCTGAGAGTGCAGGACTCCCTCAAAACTGACACTCTGACATTGCAGCACTCCCTCATTACTGACCCTCTGACGGTGCATCACTCTCTCAGTACTGACCCTCTGACAGTGCAGCACTCCCTCAGTACTGACCCTCTGACAGTGCAGCACTCCCTCAGTACTGACCCTCTGACATGCAGCACACACTCAGTACTGACCCTCTTACAGTGCAGCACTCCCTCAGTACTGACCCTCTGACAGTGCAGCACTCCCTCAGTACTGACCCTCTGACATGCAGCAAACACTCAGTACTGACCCTCTTACAGTGCAGCACTCCCTCAGTACTGACCCTCTTACAGTGCAGCACACCTTCAGTACTGACCCTCTGACAGTGCAGCACTCCCTCGGTACTGACTCTCTGACAATGCAGCACTCCCTCGGTCCTGATTCTCTGACAATGCAGCACTGCCTCGGTACTGAATTGCTGACAGTGCAGCACTCCCTTGGTATGAACCTCCGACAGTGTAGCACTCCCTTGGTACTGATCCTCTGCTAGTACTGCACAGTCCCAGTAATGACCCTCTGACAGAGCAGCACTCGCTCAGAACTGACTCTCTGACCGTGCAGCACTCCATCCGTACTGACCCTATGACAGTGCAGCACTCCCTCGGTACTGACCCTCTGACAGTGCGGCACTCCCTCAATCCTGACTCTCTGTCATTGCAGCACTCCCTCAGTACTGACCCTCTGAAAGTGCGACACTCCCTCAATACTGACGCTCTGACATTGCAGTACACCCTCAGTACTGAACCTCCAACTGTGCAGCATTCGCTCGGTACTGACCCTCTGACAGTGCAGCACTCCCTCAGTAGTGACACTCTGGCAATGAAGCACTCCCTCAGTACGGACCATCCAACTGTGCGGCATTCCCTTGGTACTGACCCTCTGACAGGGCAGCTCTCCATCAGTATAATTCTTCTGACAATGCAGCACTCCCTCAGTACTGACCATCCGACAGTGCAGCACTCCCTCAGTACTGACCCTCTGACAGTGCAGCACTCCCTCAGTACCTACCCTCTGACAGTGCAGCACTCCCTCAGTACTGACCCTCTGACAGTGCAGCGCTCCCTCAGTACTGACCCTCTGACAGTGCATCACTCCCTCAGTACTGACCCTCTGACAGGGGAGCACTCCCTCAGTATTGACCTTCTGACAATGCAGGACTCCCTCGGTACTGAGCCTCCGATAGTGCTGCAGTCCCTCAGTACTGATTCTCTGACAGTGCAGCACACCCTCAGTACTGACCCTCTGAGAGTTCAACATTCCATCAGTACTGACCATCTGACAATGCAGCACTCCTTCGGTACTGACCCTCCAACAGTGCTGCACTACCACAAACTGACCCTCTGACAGTGCAGCAATCCCTCGGCACTCCCTCGGTACTGACCCTCTCAAAGTGCAGCGCTCCCTCATTACTGTCTCTGCGACAGTGCTGCACTTCCTCGGTAATGTCTCTCTGAGAGTTCAGCACTCCCTCGGTACTGAATCTCTGGCAGTGCAGCACTCCCTCAGTACTGACTCTCTGCCAGGGCAGCACTTCCTCAGTATTGACACTCTGACAATTCAGCACTCCCTCAGTGCTGACCTTCTGACAGTGCAGCACCCCCTCAGTACTGACTCTCTGACAGTGCAGCAATCCCTTGGTACTGACCCTCTGACCATGCAGCACACCCTCAGTACTTAACCCCTGACAGGGCAGCCCTCCTTCAGTACTCACTCTCTGAGAGTGCTGCACTCCCTCGGTACGGAACCTCCGATAGTCCTGCAGTTCCTCACTACTGACCGTCTGACATGCAGCACACCCTCAGTACTGACCCTCTGACAGTGCAGCACTCCCTCAGTACTGACCCTCTGACAGTGCAGCACACCCTCAGTACTGACCCTCTGACAGTGCAGCACTCCCTCGGTACTGACCCTCTGACAGTGCAGCACTCCCTCAGTACTGACCCTCTGACAGTGCCGCACTCCCTCAGTACTGACCCTCTGACATTGCAGCACTCCCTCAGTACTGACACTCTGACAGTGCAGCACTCCCTCAGTACTGACCCTCTGACTGTGCTGCACCTCCTCAATACTGACCATCCATCTGTGCAGCACACCCTCGGCACTGACCCTCTGACAGTGCAGCACTCCCTTGGCAATCCCTCGGTACTGACCCTCTCAAAGTGCATCGCTCCCTCGTTACTGTCTCTCCGACAGTGCTGCACTCCCTCGGTACTGACACTCTGACAGTGCAGCACTCCCTCAGTACTGACCCTCTGACTGTGCTGCACCTCCTCAATACTGACCATCCATCTGTGCAGCACACCCTCGGCACTGACCCTCTGACAGTGCAGCACTCCCTTGGCAATCCCTCGGTACTGACCCTCTCAAAGTGCATCGCTCCCTCGTTACTGTCTCTCCGACAGTGCTGCACTCCCTCGGTACTGACTCTCTGACAGTACAGCACTTCTTCAGTACTGACCCTCTGACAGTGCAGCACTCCCTCAGTACTGACCCTCTTACAGTGCAGCACTCCCTCGTACTGAACCTTCGACAGTGTAGCACTCTCTTGGTACTGACCCTCTGACAGTGCAGCACTCCCTCAGTACTGACCATCTGACAGTGCAGCACTCCCTCAGTACCTACCATCTGACAGTGCAGCACTCCCTCAGTACTGACCCTCTGACAGTGCAGCACTCCCTCAGTACTGAACCTCTGACAGGGCAGCCCTCCCTCAGTAGTGACCCTCTGAGAGTGCAGCACTCCCTCAGTACTGACCCTCTGACAGTGCGGCACTCCCTCAGTACTGACCCTCTGACAGTGCAGCACTCCCTCAGTACTGACCCTCTGACATTGCAGCACTCCCTCAGTACTGACTCTCTGACAGTGCAGCATTCCCTCAGTACTGACTCTCTGACAATGCAGCACTCCCTCAGTACTGACCCTCTGACAGTGCAGCACTCCCTCAGTACTGACCCTCTGACAGGGCAGCACTCCCTCAGTACTGACCCTCTGACAGTGCAGCACTGGGATTTTCTGCCTGGAATGTGTCTTCAAGTCTCTGGAATTGAATCTGAATCTATCACCTCCTGCCTCTGAGAATAAAGTGTTGCCCACAGAGTCCCTGCCAAACGAGGATTAATTGGAGATATGGTGGTTTGGAAGTCCTCCCGGTTTTTGCTCTAGATTTGGGGTTTGTCACTTCCCCTTGTCCCTGCTTCTGGCACCTTACCTTGGGAACAGTGAGAATACGAACAACTCCCATTGAGACGATGTTCTGTGCATTAACTGATTTAAATGCTCTAAAATGACTGAGCGTTTCTTGTTCGGTCTGTGGAAGAACAAGGGCTCGGTCCTATCCTGATTCTTCACTTTGGTGAAGAGGAAGTAGAAGCTGAAACTCGTTGAATGATGAAGTGGAACTGAAAGCGTTTCTTTTTTAAATCTCCCAAAATAACATGATCTCTTTGACACATTTAAATGCTACAATCAGAATAACGCAGCTCCTCTTTTCGAAGGTCTGCCGTTTAGAGTTCAATAGGTCACTTCCTCAGTGTCATGAATATTTCAAATCATTGTTAAGAGGTGTTTTAGTCAGTGATTTCGAAGCCTGTGAACTGGTTTCCTGTGGGAAATCCAGGAAGTTTTGGGCAGCTGCGTGTCCAGGAATCGTTGCTGCTCACTGGAGCTCAGAGCCCGAGTTACAGAGTTTGAGAAGCCTTTGGAATCACCGCAGTGTCTTTGGAAATCTGAGTTTGCTGGATGATACGTCCCAGGACATAGTAACGACAGTAAAAGTGTCAGGTGCAGGGGGTGAGGGAGTGGGTGACTCCCTGAGTAGGAGGGAGGACATGCATAGTGCAGAAATCTCCTAAACCCGTGCGACTGGTTCCCAGATATTGTACCTCGTCGGCTTATTGTAGTTTTTTATTCTTTAATGGGATATGTGCACTGCTGGTAAAGCCAGCATTTGAGTCCTTCCCTTTGAACTGGGTGCCTTGCTCGGCCATTTCAGGGGGCAGTTAAGATTCAACCACATTGCTGTGGGTCTGGAGTCACATAGAGGTCAGACTGGGGAAGGGTGCAAGATTTCCGAACGTAGGGACAAACCCTCGGAGGAATACATTTAGGATCAAGCCCCGAGCTGCATGGGAGATTTGAAAGTACATGAGGGAAAAGAGAGGAGAGTTGGATTGCAGTAGCCAGAGAGTGGACTCAATAGTTTGGACATAGAAAAGCCTCCCTGTAACAGCTCCCATAACTCCCGAATGAGAAGTTACCAAGTGAGTGTCGGTAATTCTGTGAAGCGAAGGGAAGGAGCCGAATATTCTGGTCCATGTTGGAACCAATGACAAAGCTGCAAAAAAAAAGGTTGAAGTCCTTTAGGACCTTGGTAAAAAAGTCAGAAAAAAGGACCTCAAAGGTAGAAATTTCCGGATCACTCTAAGTGCCACATGCTAATGAGTGTAGAAACTGGGAGATAGTGCTGGTGAATGTGTGGTGTGCAGGGGGTAGGTTTCACATTCTTGGGGCATTAGGACTGGTTCAGGGGGAAGGGGAAACTCTACAAGTTGGATCTGTTGCACCTGAACAGCATCAGGAGCAGCGATGGGGGGCAGGATTTTCCCTGCACCGGGTGGGTGTCTGCCCACAATCAGGCCCCACCCCCGGTTTCATGCTGGTGGGGGCCAATTAAGGCCCACCCAGCATGGAACTGTCTCCCTGGAGGTTCCTGAGCTCTGTCCCCACACCCTCAGTGTTCTCCTCACAGTGCTCCTCTTCTGACTCACCACTGGATCCATCCTCTGTGGCCTGTGGAGCTGCCTCAAGATCCTCTTCCTCCAGTGGGTCACCCCTTGTCAGTGTCAGATAGTGGAGAGTGCAGCATGCAGCCACTGTCAGTGACACACGGTCTGGGAGTGCACCCTCTGAGCAGTCCAGACATCGGAAGCCCATCTTGAGAAGACCTATTGCTCTCTCTACCACCGCCCTTGTGGAGCCCTGGCTCCTATTGTAATGCTGCTCGGCTTCTGTTCTTGGATGGTGGAGAGGCGTCATGAGCCTTTTGAGGGGATAGCCCTTGTCACCCAGCAGCCATCCATCTAATCAGGCTGGAGAGCTGAAGAGCCCCGGCACCTGAGAGTGTCTCAGGATGTAAGTGTCATGGGAGCTGCCTGGGTACCTTGCACAGACTTGCAGAATCTGCATCCTGTGGTCACACACTATCTGCCCATTCATGGAGTAGAATCCCTTCTTGTTGATGAAGGCACCGGGCTCACCCCCGGCACCTTGATGGCCCCATGCGTACAGTCTATAGCACCCTGGACACGGGGAACCCAGCAATCGCTGCAAAGCCTCTGGCTCGCTCTGTCTGACTGGCCTTGTCCGTGCGGTAGTGAATGAAACTCAAAGCACCTGAACAGAGCGTCTGTCACCAGCTTGACACAACTGCGGACAGCTGATTGGGAGACTCCACACAGATCCCCCGCTGACCCCTGCAGACAGCCGGAGGCATAGAAGTTGACGGCCGCTGTGACCTTCAGAGCCACTGGCCTGGGGTGTTCACCCACACAGTCGGAGCTGATCTCAGACCCGATCCTCTAACAGACGGATGTCACTGTCTCCCTCGAGAGGTGGAGCCTCCTTCAGCAGTGCACCTCAGACATATTGAGGTAGCTGCATCACCGCCTGTAAACCCGGGCAGCAGGATAGTGGCATCTTCTGTGGCCCTTTCCTCCTTGGACTTCCCTTTGGCCCTGTGCCCCTTGTGCCTGCACCTCTCCTCCCACAGGTCGCTTCCCTGGAGGCTGGATAGGGACACCTGGCCTCCTCTCCCTTCTGCCCCTCTCTTCCTCCTCAGAGGAGGTGCCTCCAGCGGAGACCACAATCCCCATTCCCAGGGTTAGGGGAGGCTGTCTGATACCTGGATGGGTCCACACGGTCTGAATCCTCCAGGGGCCTTGGAGACACCAATGAGCCTGAAATGAAGCCTGGAAATGCTAAGAATGAAGCCCGAACAGAGATGAAGCTGCCAAGGTTAAATAACCAACCAGCAAACTATCTCCCAAACTCCTCACTACTCACACTGGCAATGCTGCTGACCCTTTTTACCCTGCCCTTGGATGAGGTTTATGAAAATGTCGGCTGCTCTCCTGCCTGCTTTGCCCGTGTGATGAGCAGAAAATTGTACAGGCAACGAAAAATCACTGTCAGTTGGACTGTTAAGGGCCTTAAGTGGCCTTTTATTAAGGGCGGGTGCCGCTCTGGTAACTGTGTGTGTCTGCCGAGTGAAATGATGATGTCAGGACGGTTGCCCAAAATTATCGGGTGGTTTGTCACTTCTGATTGGGTCTGGCCCACACCCACCCACGGGACAAAAAATTCTGCCCAACGTCAGTGAACAGAGAAATATAAACAGTGATAAAATTAGAAATATTCCAAAAAATTTCAGGGGCCAAATTGAGGAAAATATAGAAACATAGAAACTAGGAGCAGGAGGAGGCCATTCGGCCCTTCAAGCTGCTCCACCATTCATTATGATCATGGCTTATCATCCAACTCAATAGCCTGCTCCCGCTTTCTCCCCATATCCTTTGATCCCTTTCACCCCAAGAGCTATATCGAACTCCTTCTTGAAAACATACAATGTTTTGGTCTCAACTACTTTCTGTGGTAGTGAATTCCACAGGTTCACCACTCTCTGGGTGAAGAAATTTCTCCTCATCTCAGTCCTAAATGGTTTACCCCGTATCCCCAGCAGGAGTGTTGAAGAAAGTATTAAATTGTTTCTACGTCAATGTCCATAGTGAACAAATAAGAGAGCTGCAGAGAAGCTGCAGCGTGGGACTTTGACATGATTGCGTAAACAGAGACATTCAAACAAGACCAGGAATGCATTCTTAATATTCATGGCTCCCAAAAGTATTCAGGAATGATAAAGAAGTGAGTAGTGAAGGAGATGCGTCTGTATTGATTCACAATGTTGTAACCATTTTAAATAAAAAGCGTGTTCAAAATGTTTCTAGGACTGACCGTACCTGACTTCAGTTAAAGAACATAGGGGATGTGATATTGCTGACGATATTTTCTCTACACTTTGAAGAGATGGATGAACAAATTTGTTGACAAATTTCAAAGGCGTGTAACAAAAATAGAGTAATAATATTAGGAGACTTTCATTACCTTAATATAATCTGGGAAAAATTATATGCTATAGTCAGAAAAGGCAGAATTTCTGATATTTACAAAAGAACTTACTCGCTTAATATGTCTCTGGTCCCAAAGGAAGAAAGTCATGTTGGATCTGCCTGTGTAAGATGAAGCAGGACAAGTGCAACAATACATCAGCATCCAGCTAACAATGACCACAGCATAGTCAGTTTAAAATAATTAAGGAAAGAGACTAGAAAATATCAAAGATATAAATGTCACTCCCCAGGAAGGGAACATCACACAGACCAACAGCCAATGACAACATTCATGTGTGCCATTAAGAGAGCTGCATGATTTAAAAACTAAGTATGCAATGCATGTGCAGAGACTGACTAGTAGAACAGACAGGTGTTAATGCATGAGGACAGTAGGTGTATGGTGAGTAACCAGGGTAACTCACAGTTACAAATGATCATGCATGCACATTGATCTTCTGTTCATTAGGAAAAGGGGGATGTTTGGATCTTTTGTCCATTAGGAAAAAAGGGGAGGTTTATATCTTTTGTTTGTTATGAAAAGTGGGACATTTGGGTTTTGCAATGCAACATTACTACATGTCCGGTCTGGCATGCTGTAGTGATGTGACCTCTGGGGTAGAGCTATGCTCCTGAGTTAAGGTGAGAGTGACTGAGCTCTGTAAAATTCTGCTCTATGATTCTAAGGCAACTTTTTCCCAGTTCAAAGTCTGCAATGTTTCTTCATGTAAAGTTTGCTGAAGAAGAGACTTTATTTGTCAAAGCTTTTGGTCTTGCACTCATCAGGGCAAATTGCAAGAAAATACCAATGTCGGGGGAAACAACCTATTTATTTGTTAACATGTTTTTTCCAACAATACTCAAGTTCTCTACTGACTATTTGTGTACCTGAGACAGAGGTACAACAAAGACCAAACTCAGGGTATCAACAAATAAATATGTTCTTTCCCCTGACATTGGTATTTTCTTACAAGTTGCCCTGATAAGTGCAAGAAGAAAAGCTTTGAGCTCTGAACTACCGAGCGACTGTTCGAAGAGTCTTCACTGAAATGATTTTAAGAGGCTGCTCTCAGAGAAAGTCCCTCATGGCAGAGGTCATATGACTACAGCATGCCAGACCGGACATGTAGTAAATTTGCATTGCAAAACCCAAATGTCCCACTTTTCATAACAAACAAAAGATACAAACATCCCCTTTTTTCCTAATGGACAAAGATCCAAACATCCCCCTTTTCCTAATGAACAGAAGATCAATGTGCATGCATGATCATTTGTAACTGTGAATTACCCAGGTTACTCACCATACACCTACGTCCTCATGCATTAACACCTGTCTGTTCTACTAGTCAGTCTCTGCACATGCACTGCATACTTAGTTTTTAAATCATGCAGCTCTCTTTATGTGGGTGCGTGAATGTTGTCATTGGCTGTTGGTCTGTGTGATGTTCCTTGTCTGGGGAGTGTAGTTCCCATGACACTTGTTGCCATGGTAACTGTTGTTGCTCCATTGCAGTTGGGGACATGTGGACCTCTGGGAGTGATGGTCATTCTGCACTCAGTACAGCTGGTGAGATCCCATCATCCTGACCAGCTGTCTGTGGTGAAGGAACAGCTACACTAGTTGTTTGCTTATGCCTGTGGTTGTGTCGGTATATTTGGTCATTCACATTCACCACGTACTAGCAAGGTAACAACTTCTCCACCCCTGTGCCAAATTGCCATTTGGGCTGCCTCCTGTTGAGAGCATTGAAGGTTTGTACCCTGAGGGGGTCTCCAATGGTTAGCCCTGGCAATGGTTTGGCAGTCATGACGAAATGAAATTTGGCTTTCTGCTGTCCCACCTTGACTTCCATTTGCCTGGGTTCCCACTGTTAGATTTAGTGTATTAGCGCCGACACTCCGTGTAAATCAGTGTCTCTGCCCATTGACCTTTCCAGGCCATTTTGCACTTTCAGTCCTTTTTGTTGGCAATTCTTGATTTCCAACTCTGCAGACACTTTAACTGTTTTCATATTGTCCATTACTGAGGTTGATACATCAGTAATTTTACTTAGACCAGTTTTTTGCTCAACTGAATCACAATTCATCAAAGGGTTTTTATTCACAGCAACAACTTTGGAACTGTGACACTCTATACCACACATCTCCTCCTTCATCTTCTCCAGTTTGCACTGAAGTTCAAGAATCTCATTACTCTCTTCCCACCCAAGTTCTAACAGTTTGTTAGTTTTGGTTTTTAATTTTGCATTCATCCAGCTATTCATTCTGATTTACCAACAATTCCTTTTCTTGTTCAAGGCATTTTCCACAATATTTCATAGCAACCTCTGATGCTTGAAGTTGATCACGTTTTAACTGAAGATTGACCTTTGTTAAATTTGCTTCCGCAAGTTTATCATTTAGACAGTTCATGTCCTTGGCCAAGTGTTCAACTTTCTATAACTGGTTCTCAATTGTTCTCACCAATTCTCTCTTTCATTAGAAAACTCCTCTTTCACACATGAAAGTTGGTTTCCGACATTAGTCAGGTTTTCCGTCAATTGCTTGTTATCAGCAATAAGTGTTTCATCTTTGGCCACAGTGGTTTTCTGAAGATTGTTAAGATTAACATTATCAACCACCTGCTGCAATACAGTCATTACCACATCACTGTCTCCACCAGCCAAATCATCACCCAAAATAAAATCTACCCCTTCAATAAGTGATTTAGGAATAATTCCCACAGGAACAATTCCATTTACAAAGTGATTTTGTAGGTTAACTTTACACCAAGAAACAGGTTCATAAATTCCACTAATGCCCCTTATTAAAAATTTTTCTTTCATAAAACCATCCAGAACACAAATTGTATCATCAGCCACCATCAATGATTGATCTGCCCCGGTATCTCTCAACATTTTGATCTGTTTGCTTATTTTGTTGGAGAAGTAAAGGAACACTTCTCCCTTCGACACAAAACAGCCAGGCCCTCTGTTGGTCTGACTTCCTTCACCAGTAATCAAAGAAGAATTCTCTGGGCTATCCTGAACCATATCCCTGATACCTGTAAGTTCTGAGGGAATAGGTTTCACCTGTACCACTGCTACAGTTTTAACAACCATTTCCTTTTCTGATGCAACCTTTCCTGAGGATTCTTTAGGCGTTCCTATCACTGCAATAGGTCTACCATTTAATTCCCAACTATCTGCCCTAACGCGTCCCACCTTGTTTCTGTGAAAACACTGAGCAATTCTACCCTCAGCATCTTCCTTTCTGGTTTGAGGAAAAATTCCCTGAGAATTCCCAACTGACCCTTCTCTTCCCTGGCTACTTTCCCTCCTTTCACCTTCCCATCTTCTATCCTTCTCAGCTTTATGGGGTTGACAGGAAAAGGGTTTAGATTTATGGACTAGTTCATACATGCCTGCCGTCTCCGCTGCCTGTCCAGCTGTTTTAAACCTCTGACTTTCAACATCGGCTCTAACTAAGGCAGAAGCGGATATTTAAATTCTTTTAAGAGAATTATTTTTCTAAGAGCTTCATACATTGTCTCTACCTTTAATACCCTTTTGCAACATTCAAAATTACTTTGCTTTACCCTCTCAAGCTCAGTATAGGTCCGTCCGGGCTGTTTACTTATATTCCGAAATTTCAGCCTGTATTCCTCAGGGACCAACTCATGCACACTCAGAATAGCCTTTTTTTTTTACTGTATCATAATCCACCAATACAGCTTCTGAAAGTGAAACATAAACATCATAAGTTCCACCCACCAGCCGGTGAAGGCATAGTGGTATTGTCACTGGCTAGTGTTTCAGAGACCCAGGGTAATGCTCTGGGGACTGGGGTTTGAATCCCAGCACAGCAGGATTGCTGATTGTTGTAAAAACCCATCTGGGTCACTAATGGAAATCTGCTGTCCTTACCTGGTCTGGCCTACATGTGACTTCAGACCCACAGCAATGTGATTGACTCTTAAATGCCCTCTAAACAAGGACAATTAGGGATGGGCAGTAAATGCTGGCCTAGCCAGTGACACCCACATCACATGAATGAATAAAAAAGAAACCCACACTGTAAGAGTAATGTCCAGGTTTCTTTTTGCCACTGCATTTGCCTTGCCACCTTCTGAAACAAAGTAAAGAACAGGTCTACCTCCCCTTCCTCAAACTTTGGAAGCACTTGCACAAATGTAAACATCTCACCACTAGGTTTTAGGTTGAAGATTTTTTCATCCTCAGACCTTTCTTCAGCAGCTGAGATCTCTTTTTTAAGTTCCAGCTTTTTACGCTGTCATTCCCTTACTCGTTCCTCCTCTCTTCTCTCCATTGCTAACTTCTCCCTCGGGAGCTTGAGTGTTTGCATTTCCATTTCTCATTGAAATAATCTCTCTTCTTCCTTTTCTTTTTAAAAGGGGAGGTGGAGAGAAAACAGAATCATAGACCAATCAGCCTGACATCGGTAGTGGGGAAAATTCTAGAGTCCATTATAAAAGATTTAATAGCTGAGCACTTGGAAAACAGTGTCAGAATCGGACAGAGTCAGCATGGATTTACGAAAGAAAAATCATGCTTGACAAATCTACTGGAATTTTTCGAGGATGTAACTAGTTGGGTTGATGAGGAAGAGCCAGTGGATGTGGTTTATTTGGACTTTCAGAAGGCTTTCGACAAAGTCCCACATAAGAGTTTGGAGTGTAAAATTAAAGCGCTTGGGATTGGGGGTAGTGTATTGAGATGGATAGAAAACTGGTTGGCAGACAGGGAACAAAGAGTAGGAATAAACGGGTCATTTTCTGAATGGCAGGCAGTGACTAGTGGGGTACCACAGGGATCGGTGCTGGGACCCCAGCTATTCACAATATATATTAATGATTTAATGAGGGAATTAAATGTAATATCTCCAAATTTTCAGATGACACAAAGCTGGGTGGGAGGGTGAGCTGTGAGGAGGATGTGGAGATGCTTCAGTGTGATTTGGACAAGCTGAGTGAGTGGGCAAATACATGGCAGATGCAGTATAATGTGGATAAATGTGAGGTTATCCAGTTTGGTAGCAAAAACAGGAAGGCAGATTATTATCTGAATGGCTATAAATTGAGAGAGGGGAATATGCAACGAGACCTGGGTGTCCTTGTACACCAGTCGCTGAAGGTAAGCATGCAGGTGCAGCAGGCGGTAAAGAAGGCAAATGGTATGTTGGCCTTCATAGTGAGAAGATTCGAGTACAGGAACAGGGATGTCTTGCTGCAATTATACAGGGCCTTGGTGAGACCACACCTGGAATATTGTGTGCAGTTTTGGTCTCCTTATCTGAGGAAGGATGTTCTTGCTATAGAGGGAGTGCAGCGAAGGTTTACCAGACTGATTCCTGGAATGGTGGGACTGACATATGAGGAGAGATTGAGTCGGTTAGGATTATATTCGCTGGAGTTCAGAAGAATGAGGGAGGATCTCATAGAAACCTATAAAATTCTAACAGGACTAGACAGGGTAGATGCAGGAAGGATGTTCCCGATAGTGGGGGAGTCCAGAACCAGGGGTCACAGTCTGAGGATATGGGGTAGACCATTTAGGACTGAGATGAGGAGAAATTTCTTCACCCAGAGAGTGGGGAGCCTGTGGAATTCGCTACCACAGAAAGTAGTTGAGGCCAAAGCATTGTATGTTTTCAAGAAGGACTTAGATGTAGCTCTTGGGGTGAAAGGGATCAAAGGGTATGGGGAGAAAGCGGGAGCAGACTATTGAGTTGGATGATCAGCCATGATCATAATGAATAGCGGAGCAGGCTCGAAGGGCCGAATGGCCTACTCCTGCTTCTAGTTTCTATGTTTCTATTTTTTTTTTGTCTCTGGCCTTTTCAAATCCAATTGTCCTTCCTTTTCTTTTTCCTCTAATTGAACTTTCTTCAGTTCCTTTGCTTGTTTGAGTATAAGCTTTTTCATTTCGTAACTGAAGTCTCATTCCCTGCAGAAATGACTCAGCCCCTGGAGAACGTGGTCTTTCTGTTAGCCCTTCCAGTTTTAAATGCCGTGCTATTATCTCACTGTGTCTGATTTTCTCGTCTCTTCAGGCAATTCTACCTCCAGTTTATACACCAATTCCATTCGCTTCCTCTTGGTTAATTTCTGTACACCAATCAGAGTGACATCTTCCATCTGTAACAAAACCTTAGCAACTTCCAAAGCCACTTCACATTCCAACCAGCATAATATTCCTCACAGCAGCTCCCATTTCTACATCCACTACCTCTTTACCCCCAACGTACCCATTTTATAAGGAGTCACAGATCCTGCCTCCTAAAGTGTAACTAAAACTCAATTTGAGCTTTCTCATAACCCACAAATACAGAAATACAAATCAAACTGAAACGTTAAAGCTAAAACTCATTCCTAACACCTACAAATACAAACATAACTTACTTAAACTGTCTCTATTTCCTGACAGGATCAATCATTAAGGAGGTTTTGGTGGGCCCACAAGGTAATCAGGAAGGGTCAGCATGGTTTTGTGCAAGGAAACCCATGTTTAACCAATTTGTTGGAGTTCTTTGAAGGAGTAACATGTGCTGTGGATAAAGAGAAGCCTGTAGACAGTTTACTTAGATTTCTAGAAGGCATTTGATAAGGTGCAACATCAAAGATTATTGTGGGAAATGGATGATTTGTGTCCCAGACTGCTGAGGGAAGCAAGGGAGGAGATCGCAGGGGCTCTGACCCAAATTTTTAATTCCTTTCTGGCCACGGGGAGATGCCAGAGGACTGGAGAACAGCTAATGTGGTTCCGCTATTTAAGAAGCGTTGTAGAGATAAGCCAGGGAACTACAGGCCAGTGAGTCTCACGTCAGCGGTAGGGAAACTATTGGAGAAAATTCTGAAGGAGAGTATCTATCTCCACTTGGAGAGGCAAGGTTTGATCAGGGATAGTCAGCATGGCTTTGTCAGAGGGAGGTCATGCCTAACAAATGTGATTGAATTTTTTGAGGAGGTAACCAGGTGTGTAGATGAGGGTAGTGTAGTTGATGTAGTTTATATGGATTTCAGCAAAGCCTTTGACAAGGTCCCACATGGGAGATTTATAAAGAAGGCAAATGCACATGGGATACAGGGTAATTTGATAAGGTGGATTCAAAATTGGCTTAGTTGTAGGAGACAGAGGGTGATGACAGAAGGATGCTTTAGTGACTGGAAGCCAGTGTCCAGTGGCGTACCACAGGGATCTGTGCTGTGTCCCCTAATATTTGTCATTTATATAAACGACATAGATGACTATGTGGGGGGTAGGATTAGTAAGTTTGTGGATGACACAAAGATTGGCCGGGTGGTTAACAGTGAGGTTGAGTGTCTTGGGCTACAGGAAGATATAGACGGGATGGTCAAATGGGCAGATAAGTGGCAGATGGAATTTAACCAATGGGCCGAAGGGCCTCTTCTGCACTGTGATTCTGTGATTTTGAAAAGCGCATGATGTAGGGGGTAACATACTAGCATGGATAGAATATTGGCTGGCTGGCAGAAAGAAGAGAGTTTGCATAAATGGGTCTTTTTCAGGTTGACAGGCTGTGATAAGTGGAGTCCCACAGGGGCTGTGCTGGGGCTTCGACTTTTTTACAATTTATATCAATGACTTAGATGAGGGGAGTGAAGACTTGGTAGCTAAATTTGTAGATGACTCAAAGATAGGTAGGGAGTATGTTGTGAAGCGGACATGAGGAGGGTACAGGCAGATATAGATAGAATGAGTAAGTGGGCAAAAATCTGGCAGATGGAATATAATGTAGGAAAATGTGAAGTTGTTCACTTTGGCAGGAAGAATAAAAAAGCAGAGTATTACTTCAACAGAGAACGACTGCAGAATTCTGAGGTGCAGAGGGATCTGGGTGTTCTGGTGCATGGGTCACAAAAAGTTAGTATGCAGGTACAGGGCAAGTATTAATGTTGCATTTCAAACCCAAACACGACATATATAGCTCAAAATCAAGATTTTCAAGAGGCCAGCATTGGAGGAGAGTTAATATCTCAGAGGGCTGCAGGGCTAGGGGGGGATTACAGAGGGGGTGAGCAGACCATGGGGTGGGGGGGGGAAGATCTGAAAACAAGGAGGAGAATTTTAAAATTGAGGCATTGCTTAACCAGGAAACAGAATAGGTCAGAGGGCACATGGTGGGGGGGGGGTGGTGCTGAGCGGGAGAGGGTGAGGTGGGTGGGGCGGTGGGGACACAGCCATTTTAGGTGGGCGGGGCCAGTTAAGGCCCACCCAGCGTGAGGTGCACCTGGAAGTGCTGAGCGCTCCCTGTGCGGTGGGGTGGGGGACAGGGTGGGGGTGCACAGGCTGAGTCGGGGCCTGCGCTGTTTCACACACGTGCACGGGAGAGAGCAGGGATCTCCCCGGGGCACAGAGCTGCTTCAGGGACATTACTGTGATTATTAAACATTTTAATAAAGGAAATAAAATTTAAAGACATGTCCCCTCATGAGCTGGGACATGTCAATGAACTTTAATAAAAACTTTCGTTCTATTTATAAACACTTCATGAAACCTCATCCCGCCCGTGGATGAGGCTTCATGATAAATGTGAAGGCTGCCTGGAGTCTTCACCTACCTGTCCACCTTTAGGCTGGTCCGGCAGCTCCGTTAATTATTTCAATTGGAATTTAAATGGCCCTGATGGGCCTTTGACAGTTTGGCGGGTGCGCAGCCGACTCTGGTCTGCCCCCACCGAACTGAGGATCTGAATGACGCGCAGTGACATCAAGACACACGCCCGACATCACCATGCCTCATTTTACACATCGGGGAGCAGGTCCCACCCTCGCTCGCCAACCCGAAGATTCTGCCCACAGGAACAGGGCACTTAGCACAAGTGTTCTGTGCTGGTCTCTATACTGCCCATAATTCACCTCCCATGTTATTTGCATCATCATAATCTTTCAGAATCTCTTTCTGTTCCCTTTTCTCTCACGTATCTAACTAGTTTCCTTTTGAAAGCATCTAAGCTATTTCTACTGGCCACAAGTGCCACATCCTCTCTGGGAGTATAATGACATTAGGACCGTGAACAGTTCAGTTCAGCCTAAAGCAGCTGTCAGACAGAGGAATGAAATGATAGAATGGAGTGATAGGTTGGTTATAAGTGCAGAAGGAGGGCCATTTGACCCATTGTGTCCCTGCCAGCTCTCTGTAGCAGCACCATAGCTAGTCCCATTCCCCTACCTTCCTCTCGTCCCATAATATTTTTCCCCTCAGATAATTATCTAATCCCCTTTGGAAAACTATAATTGTCTCTGCCTGCACCTCACTCTCAGACAGTGAGTTCCGGACTCTAACTGTCAGTGCTTTCCCTCCATTATTGAAGATGCCTGTTTCTTGCCTGTATAGAGCCATCTATTGTGCATTTGAATGTGACTGTAGAGCCTGATTGCAGAGGTGCGCTGCTTTCCACGGTGTGGGCAAGGATAAACTGTCTGATTTTGTTGGAACGATACAGTCTTTCTAGCTTGCCTTTTATCCTTAATGGTTTATATTCTTTCCTCTTCAAATGAAAGAATACATTACTTGAGTCCGCTCCCCAGGCAGGTCCTTACTCATGTATTTTTCTCCCAGTCTGTGCTGGACATGCTGCTTTTCTTGAGGTTCACCTTAAAGAGTCCCTGAACCTTAATCTCAGCCGACCTCGCAGGCGGTCTCCAAGTTTAAGTTATGAACAGATTTCATCATCAGTCACATACCCACACTCAGTCTGAGCTGGGCTCTGATGGTGAGTGATTCAATTCTGGACATTTCTGCTCTTTGCAGGGTCTCAGTGTTGGGCACTTTGTCTTCCCATTTGATGTCCATTTTGTTCCAAATACATCTCATGTTGAACCTGTCCAACTGTGAATATTTCTGGAATAGGTAGTCCACTGGAATACAGGAGGGTATGACAGATATGGAGGATATGAGGGATGGCACCGTGGTATTGTCACTGGGCTAGCATTCCAGAGATCCAGGGTAATGCTCTGGGGACCTGGGTTCGAATCCCACCACAGCAGATGGTGGAATTTGAATTCAATAAAAATCTGGAATGAGAAGTCTAATGACCATGAAACCATTGTCGATTGTTGTAAAGACCCATCGGGCTCACTAATGTCCTTCAGGGAAGGGAATCAAGGAAGGAAATCTGTTGTCCTCGCCTGGTCTGTCCTACATGTGATTGGCTCTTAAACACCCTCTGAAATGGCCGAGCCAGACACTCAGTTACAAACCGCTACAAAGTCACAAAAAAGAAATGAAACCGGTTGGACCACCCGGCATCGACCGAGGCACCGGAAACAACAACGGCAAACTCAGCCCTGTCAACCCTGCAAATTCCTCCTTACTCACATCTGGGGGCTAGTGCCTAAATTGGGAGAGCGTCTCACAGACTAGTCAAGCAACAGCCTGACATAGTCATCCTCACAGAATCATACCTTACAGATAATGTCCCAGACACCACTATCACCATCCCTGGGTATGTCCTGTCCCACCGGCAGGACACACCCAGCAGAGGTGGGAGCACAGTAGTATACAGTCAGGAAGGAGTTACCCTGGGAGTCCTCAACATTGACTCCGGATCCCATGAAGTCTCATAGCATCAGGTCAAACATGGGCAAGGAAACCTCCTGCTGATTACCACCATTTCCTCCATATTGAACACCACTTTGGAGGAAGCACTGAGGGTGGCAACGGCACCGAATGTACTCTGGGTGGGGGACTTCAATGTCCATCACCAAGAGTGGCTCGGTAATCCCACTACTGACTGAGCTGGCTGAGTCCTAAAGGACATAGCTGCTAACCAACAGAAAGCAGAGAGTTGGGATAAATGGGTGTTTTTCTGGATGGAAAGCTGTAACTAGTGGGGTGCAACAGGGTTCGGTCCTTGGGCCCCAACTATTTACAATCTATATTAATGACTTGGATTCAGGGATAGAAGGTACTATAGCTAAATTTGCAGATGACACCAAAATAGGTGGGAAAGTAATTTGCAATGAAGAAACAAGAAATTTACAAATGGATTTGGACAGGTTAGGTGAATGGGCCAAAATTTGGCAGATGGAGTTTAACGTGGATAAGTGTGAGGTTATCCATTTTGGTTGGAAGAATAAAAAGGCGGCTTATTATTTAAATGGAGAGAAACTTCAGAATGCTTCAGTGCAGAGGGATATGGGTGTCCTCGTGCATGAATCGCTGAAAGCTAGTCTGCAGGTACAGCAGGTAATAAGGAAGGCAAATGGAATTTTGGCATTTATTGCTAAAGGAATAGAGTATAAAAATAGGGAAGTGTTGTTGCAACTGTACAAGGCATTGGTGAGACCGCACCTGGAGTACTGTGCACAGTTTTGGTCCCCTTACTTGAGGAAGGATGTAGTTGCATTGGAGGTGGTTCAGAGGAGGTTCACTAGATTGATTCCAGAGATGTGGGGCCTGTCTTATGAGGAGAGATTGAGCAGTTTAGGCCTATACTCACTAGAGTTTAGAAGGATGAGAGGAGATCTAATTGAGGTATATAAGATGCTAAAGGGGTTAGACAAAGTAGACATGGAGCAGATGTTTCCCCTTGTGGGGCATTCTAGAATGAGAGGCCATAGTTTTAGACTAAGGGGTGGTAGATTTAAATCAGAGATGAGGAGGAATTACTTTTCTCAAAGGGTCATGAATCTGTGGAATTCACTACCTCAGAGTTCAGTGAATGCTGGGACGCTGAATAAATTTAAGGAGGAGATAGACAGATTTTTAATCAGTAATGGGGTGAAAGGTTATGGGGAGAGAGCGGGAAATTGGAGTTGAGGTAGAAATGAGATCAGCCGTGATCGTATTGAATGGTGGGGCAGGCTCGAGGGGCTGAATTACCTACTCCTGCTCCTAGTTCTTATGTTCTTATGTTCTTAGACTGGGTCTGCAGCAGGTGGTGAGAGAACCAACAAGAGGGAGAAACATACTTGACCTCATCCTCACCAACCTGCCTGTCGCAGATACATCTGTCCATGACAGTATCAGTAGGAGTGACCACCGCACAGTCCTTGTGGAGATGAAGTCCCTTCTTCACATTGAGAATACCCTCCATCATGTTATGTGGCACTACCACTGTGCTAAATGGGATAGATTTCGAACAGATCCAGCAACTCAAGACTGGGCATCCATGAGGTGCTGTGGGCCATCAGCAGCAGCAGAATTGTACTCTAACACAATCTGTAACCTCATGGCCCAGCATATCCTCCACTCTACCATTACCATCAAGCCAGGGGATCAGCCCTGGTTCAATGAAGAGTGCAGGAGGGGATTCCAGGAGCAGCACCAGACATACCTAAAAATGAGGTGTCAACCTGGTGAAGCTACAACACAGGAATACTTGCGTGTCAAGCAGCATAAGCAGCAAGTGATAGACAGGGCTAAGCAATTCCACAACCAACAGATCAGATCTAAGCTCTGCAGTCCTGCTACATCTAGCTCCTGACTCCATTAGTCATAGATTTATACAGCACAGAAACAGACCCTTCGGCCCATCGTGTCTGTGCTGACCATCAAACACCTATCTGTTCTAATCCCATTTTCCAGCACTCGGCCCATAGCCACAGGCGTTTCAAGTGCTCATCTAAACACTTAAATGTTGTGAGGCTCTGTGGTCTTTGCCCTGTTCCTCTTTCTGTTCTTTATCCTTCTTTAACTGTATGAATGCGAAAAGCCGGGAAAAGGCAGGCCTCGTTGTGAACCCTCTTCCCGTGTTTTGAGTGCGTGTGTAAAATAAACAAACCCTCTGATCTTACCCCATCCTGAGTTTGCTGTAGGGTTATTAACAGAAATTGAATCACACCAAAACCAGAGATTGGAAAAATAAAAATCAAAACACTTGTGTTTACAGGCAGGTGGTGAGGGGGCAAATCAGGACTGTTTAAATTAAATACCCCCCAACTCCTGGCATAACACTCCCCTCAGAGTTTGTCTCCAGCTGTGAGCAGAGTCTTTAACCATGGAACCAGGCAGGCAACTTAACCTTCAGAACTCTTAGTCACAGCTGCAGAGAACAGTATCTACTCCCCTGAATATACTGCCCCCTATCATTACCACTTTCTGTTTAACTTACCCTCGAATGGCTCCCTGTATCAGGGAGCTGTGGTTTATTTGTTCATCCACACAGGCAGCAAGAACCTAGTTTCTATTGCATAGCACAGCACTGCAAGAGATCTCCTTACCTCAACCCTCCCTCCAGTCCCTGACCAGTCCTGTACACTTCCTAACCTAAGGAGTGTGACTGCATGTTGGGGCAAAAGTGTCCGATAGCACCCAGAACCACATGGCTCTCTGCAAACTCCCACATGCTGCAGAAATGGCACACCACCTGGCACTGTCATCCCTATAATAATCCTGTTTTATTTATTTAATTAATAATGCAATCAATGTATCCAGTTTATATACTCTTTAGTCTTTTAATAACTTATTTGATCTCATTTGTGTTACAGGTAAATTGAAGTAAATATTTACCTGTAACACAAACCATTACAAATATTGAAGACAAAAGCATCCTTCCTCCTGTGCAGCGAGTTCACAGTTGCACCAAATAACCAAACTCAACACTCTTTTTGCACTTGGTTTCCGACCACACTCTGGCTACACACATCAGTTATCAAATGAGCCATCGTGAGATCTGTTCAATAACTGGCAAGCCCCTGGCGGAAGGGCTTTGACACACTGCAGTACAGAAACACAGTGCAGAAATCACCATATTTGAGTCAGCAGGCTGCCCACAAGAGTGTCAGACAAATAGTGCGCTACTCTTATACAAACGGATTTCATAACTTGCATTCCATCGGGCAGGTTAAATGTGACGAATACACAATTAAAACAGCCATTGCTCATTTTTAAAAGCGAACATTCCAGCTGCCAAAATGCCCCTTCCACAATCCGTCCAAACAATTGACAGGGCAGTCTCTCATCAGGCAGTAGAGAGATCAATCAGGGCTCTTTCGTGAAAACATTTCTTGTGGGGTACACTTCCTCATCCCAAAAGTGCTCACTTGTAACTATCAATCTCTCACCTACATCACAAAGGTCAAAAGATACTTTGCCCGACACAGCTCAATTTTAAAAATTCAAAATTTGATTACTGTTCACATAGTTCAAAGGTACATGATACTGTTTCTCACAGCCAGCTTTATGCGTTACTGCAGTCCCGCTGCCGACAATCACATTGCAGAAACAAGAGTGCAAACAAATACACTGGATGGAATACTGCCTTGTATTTGTACTATTGAGCTTATCAGGTGCCTGGTACAAACTTATCCAACAGATCTACAGCTTATATTTATTTAATATGCATCATTACTGAGGTTAAGTATGGTACAGTTTGGTGCAGATTCAAGCTCCCTCCATTCTACCCAACATCATGCACAGGTTCCAAACCCTGAAAAACAGCCCTGACAAGACAGAGGAGACTCTCTCATTTCCAGGCAAGGCCACCAATTTAGCACCAAGTAAGAACCAGGAGTCTGATGCTCTTGGACCCACATTCACAAGGAACCAGACTGAGACCAGTGCCAACTCAGTCTTTATAGTACCAATGAGCAGACAAGTTTACTAAAGATAAAAGCAAAAAACTGCGGATGCTGGAAATCCAAAACAAAAACAAAAATAAAAAATACCTGGAAAAACTCAGTAGGTCTGACAGCATCAGCGGAGAGGAACACAGTTAACGCTCCGAGCCCGCATGACTCCCCAACAGAACCAAGGAAAAGCAGAAGAGAGGTGAAATGCAAGCTGGGTCCGGGGGGTGGGGGTTTGGGTGGGGGTGGGGGTGGGGGGGGGTGGGGGTGGGGGTTTGGGTGGGGGTGGGAGTGGGGGTGGGGGTTTGGGTGGGGGTGGGGGTGGGGGTGGGTGGGCGGGGGGGGGTAGGGGGACAGGGGGGGGGGTGGGGGTTTGGGGGGGGTGGGGGTGGGGGTTTGGGTGGGGGTGGGGGTGGGGGTGTGGGCGGGGGGGGGGGGGTAGGGGGACAGGGGGAGGGGTGGGGGTTTGGGGGGGTGGGGGGTGGGGGTTTGGGTGGGGGTGGTGGGGGGGGGGGTGGGCGGGGGGGGGTAGGGGGACAGGGGGAGGGGTGGGGGTTTGGGTGGGGGGTGGGGGTGGGGGTGGGGGTTTGGGGTGGGGGTGGGGGGGGGTGGGGGGGGGGGTAGGGGGACAGGGGGAGGGGTGGGGGTTTGGGGGGGTGGGGGTGGGGGTGGGGGTTTGGGTGGGGGTGGGGGTGGGGGTGGGGGGGTGTGTGGGCGGTGGGGGGGTAGGGGGACAGGGGGAGGGGTGGGGTTTTGGGGGGGTGGGGGTGGGGCTGGGGGGGGTGGGCGGTGGGGGTAGGGGGACAGGGGGAGGGGTGGGGGTTTGGGGGTGTGGGGGTGGGGGTGGGGGTTTGGGTGGGGGTGGGGGTGGTGGGGGGGGTGGGCGGGGGGGGTAGGGGGACAGGGGGAGGGGTGGGGTTTTGGGGGGGTGGGGGTGGGGGTTTGGGTGGGGGTGGGGGTGGGGAGGGTGGGCGGGGGGGGTAGGGGGACAGGGGGAGGGGTGGGACAGGTAGAGCTGGATAGAGGGCCAGCGACAGGCAGGGACCACCAAAAGATGTCACAGACAAAAGGACAAAGAGGTGCCAACAGTTGGTTCAAACATGGACAACAGAGCTGAACTCCTGAGGTGAGGTGAGAGTGACTGCCCTTGACATCAAGGCAGCATTTGACCGAGTGTGGCATCAAGGAGCCCCAGCAAAACTGGAGTCAATGGGAATCGGGGGGGAAAACTCTCCGCTGGTGGGAGTCATACCCAGCACAAAGGAAGATGGCTGTGGTTGTTGGAGGTCAGTCATCTCAGCTCGAGGATATCACTGCAGGAGTTCCTCA